>NW_010242886.1:59403-90529 GCF_000690775.1 Eurypyga helias | reverse complement strand
AACCGTACTTACTTGAAATGATATTCCCACTTTATCAATCCTTGAGTACATTTGTTAGTAGAAATACTGTTTAATCTGTCATTCCCTTCCACAACCAAATTCTTTAACAGGACAAAAATTAATGTTTACTAGATATTGCCAATCTATAATGAAAGAACAAATTAAATTGGAATATTGTGGTTTCTAGAGCACAAACAGTTGATGCTAAACATAAAATCATCTTTCCCAAACATGGTACACATCAATTTAAGTTTACTTAACAGTAACAGCATCAATGCCATCTTGGTGCTCATCAGAATACTGAACAGTTGTTGGCAGATGTCTGGTAATACAACAGTAATTATGAATCTTTCCTTGTTGTATCATTTCTATTTAATTCACTTTTTAAAAAATGAAATCACATAGTTTATAGACTCCTCAGGTATGTTTTACTCCACAGTCTATGGTGCACACAAAGCACAGCATATGCCAGCCTGTTTTCTTAGATGAAATCGATGCAAGTCTAAAAATAACTTTATGAACATATGTGCTGAAGTACTTTGAGGTAACCTTTGTTTTCTTTCATCTTAATGTAATAAATCAAAACCGTAGAGCCAAGCACATGCTGTTGCAGCTCCTCTTGTACGGTCATACATCACTTAGTTCAAGAAGGAAACTGCTGATATGTATATAATATATAATCTGTGGAAAGTACATATGATAGGATTTTAAAAATAAATGCAGTATTTTTGAGAAAATTACCTTCCACTTCTTGGTCAAAAAACAAACATAAAAAGGGATGGCTGATAGGAGAGTAACTTTCTATAGAATTTCTTACCACTTTAGGGGCTTTACACTTCTAGATCCCCAGCTGGATGATTACTAACTGTTCATTGTCTTGTGATTTGTGTTAAATGAGATCAAGGTCTGTTCACCAGAAGTATGTCTCACAACACCTTGAATAATACATGTACCTAATTCACATTCTTGTGGGGTTTCTTCAAGGCACAATAATTAGTGGTTGGTGCTGCTTTAATCATCTGAGGGCTAAAGTGTAATGACATGAAACTGAAGAAACATTGCTCTGTTTTGTCATGCCATGTGTACTCTGTTCAGTGGGAAAAAGTTTGCCAGGTTATCATTCAGCTTATTAAATTGGCTAAAGCATTTAAAATGTGAAAGCAAATTACTCGTGGAAAAGAAACTAATCTTGTGACTCTTAAAAAAAACCAAACACTGAGATTTACAGCTAGTCTGAATGACAAGGCTGGTGCCAAGAGGCCAAGCCAGAACAAAACGAGCTCATTTGCTTTTGGCTTAGCAAGGTGCACAGAAAACAGAAATATCGTAGGGTGAGACTGACTTTTTATCTCTCTGTACTAGCAACTGAAGAGAGTCAGGAGAAGATAAGCCTTTTGTCTCACCAAGAACTTTGAAGGCTTCACCTTTAACTGAAGCAAAACACCCCACCTAGTCTTGGGACTGATTTTTAGTAAGCCCTGGTCAGCAGCACATGACTAAGTCCATATTGTATAATGAAGGGGAGGCATTTTTAGCTTTATTGCTCACCAGTTGGAAGAGCAGAGTTACTTTAAGGAGATGAGAGTGAAGAACCCTGGTGCAGCCTCTTTGACATCACTGGTGCTGATCACAGATGAAGAAGACTGGCTGTCACTATGGGGAGTGCCAAAATTGGCAGATTTTTTAGTCTCCTATCAGAAGGTCACAACGTAGTGGGTGATGTATTACATACAACTGCCATATGGCACCACTTGACAATACTGCTGTAATTAAAAATAACACCTGAATGCTATAAGGCTACTGTGGATGTCAAGAATATGTGCTTTTCAATCTATCCTGTTTGCAAGTTTCCCATCACATTTCGTCTGACTACTTTCACTGAAAGGAGACGAGCTATGCTTTTTACAACATGTATTCTACAGTAGATCACTAGGAATACTCAAATACCAAATACAGAAGGTAAATAGACAAACACATCTCATAACACAGCCAGTAATCCCTTTACTGTAAATGCCGTCAAGCATAGCAAGAGACAAGGTATTCCACTGAGAGTGTTTAACCCCTTTCAAGATAACTTTTTTAGTTAGACTTAAATGCAGCGTGTAAAATGTTAATACAAGTAATTCTGCTTTTGTAGTCGGTGAATTATTCAGATCTGAATATCTGCCTTGTGTAGCCTGCAAGTTCACAGAAGAATCTTATCTAACTACTCTGACAGTCAGTCATCAGAAACTTTAAGAAAGTATAATGTGCTCAAGTACTGTAACTCAGCTTGTTTTACTAAGACAGGTCAAAGAGAAATATTTGTGCTTCAGAGGTCATTAAGAAAAAGGTAGTTGTGTGTTATGAAGAAAGAGGTGTTTGCAAACCACAGTTATGACCAGTAAAGTAGATGATCTTGCAGAAACCCTAGAACTGTAATCTTCTTTCACTGATAGTTGTCTTTGCCTAAGCTGAAATAGATAATTGTTTCAAATGATTGGGATGGTATGCAGGTATAAAAACAACTCATCACTAAGCAGTCCTTTAAGAACTAGATAATAATGCCTAGATGCTGCACAAAATGATTGAAAGTGTTTAATGATCCAAAGTCTGACTTGGCACAAAACGTCTGTTTCCATTCAACTATTTATGTGATGTGGGCTGGGACTGTACCATTCTGTCTTGTCCACTATTTTTTATTTCATGTCTTTTTTTTCAGGATGGGGATCATCTACAACTGCATGTTTCTGTAATATAGGGTATTGCACACTGGGATCTTGGGGCAGGAGACGCATGTTAAATCATACTCTTGTAGTAAGAGTATAGAGTATAATAGAGATAATAAGGGTGCTAATAGGAATTGGATGTCATCAGGTGGAGTGGTAATTTTTTTTTGGTGTCTACTGTAACATTTATTTGCATAAGATAATGACGAGTAATTTGGCATGTAAAGTAGAAGTGCATGTGGATGGATAGTTTTCTAGGAGAAAGATGTGAGGGGGAAGGAAACGGCAGTGTGGAGGGGAATGTAGGTTATAAAAAGAGAACAGACCTGATACAAAGACTGTATTTCACATGGAAGGAAAAAATGACTAGGAAATTTTAAGGAAATTATCTTCCGGATTTTTCATATCATTACTCCATACTAAGGATGGGTCAGTTGAGCAAGAGATCAGTAGCAAGTTGGAGAAAGATTTTGAAAAGCAACAGATGCTTTGGTCTACGTTCATGTCTATTAAGTTTTGTTTATGCATGGCACATGGCATATGACACACTCACAAAAAGTGTGGTCATAACAGCTTGTCTCAGAATAGGGAACGAGCCTTTTGGGCAGCTCTTTCAACCTGCAGGGGTCCCACTAGTGCCTCTTTGAGGTGGCTCAGCAGTCTGGTCTGCTACTCTCTCAATATCACTCTCCATGCAAGTGTCCTACGGTCAGCCCCACTATAGCAGGATTCAGCTTATTTTACGAAGGCAGAAGGCATTTCCATTTCAGAACAAATGAGGGTCTCAGTCCTTCCAAAGGGTACCGAACTATGCATACTGCCTGGTGGCCTGCGTTCAAGTCTGGTCCTGCTTCTCCGGAAGCATGACAACATTTTGGTTAGTCAGCAGGAGACAAGCTTCAGCCTCAAAGACCTGGAGAGACTCCAGATAAGAAATATAGAACACGTTGTTTTAAAGTGCATTCAGTAGTCTACTAAAAATATTATCTGTACACAAACTTTGTTTCCACTGCAATCTTAGCTGTTTCAAGAAATTTTCCTGATCTCTGTATGCTGTATATAGGTACTGGATCAACTACCTGATTTCTATTCTCAGAGGTCACTATACACAAATCTGTTTATGTATGTAGGCCCAGGTTTGTTACCTGGTTCTAATTTCTCAGCATCTGAGTTTCCCTGAATAGCTACACAAGGTAGCAAAAGGGGAAGAGGGCATCGTGACTCTGTTTCAGGGCTTTTTTCATTCAGACAGTACCTTGGATATGTTTTCTGGATGCTCCTTATTATGCCATGATGATCCATCTACTGTGCATTTGTAGTTCATGTAGTGATTTTATTTGGTGGTTCTCTTGATAACTGGAAGTAGATCTTCAGAAGCGGATTACAGGTAACTAAAATTGTCAGAGCTATATACAGGAATTGCTTTGTTCTTCAGAGAGCTTAACAAAAGTGGAAGACACTGAAATGAAAATTTTCTTATCCAGGGTTTCCTATTAAAGTGAGAGATGAAAAAGGGAGTTAAAATTGCTAAGTTCCTTTTGAAAACAACTCAAAAATGCTACAGTACACAGTGTTCTTACAAACACTATTACTATTGCTAGAGATGCATGAGTGAGTGAGAAGTGATTTTGGAGCTGAACTGTTCCTCTTGGTAGTATCTACTATTCAAAAAATGTTGAACCGTATTTGGATGTGATAAACTTATAATGAAAAGATAAAAATATAATAAAACTAGTAAGAGATTGGCAACAGGGAGAGTACTAAACTAAGGAAAGTTCATGAACAAGGCAATTATTATTTTTATTCTTTTTCTGGAGTTTATAAGACTATCAGGGGGGCATGAAAAAATGTACAACTTCCTTGAATCTCATCATCATCCCTCTAGTACGAAAGAAGCAAGAAGTTCTTGTGAAAATGAGTGTTCAGTTGTGTAAATAAAGATCACAGAGATGCGGTTTTAGACTGCAGATGACTCCAGTAGTGCAGTGCATGATGGCCTCGAAGGACCAGTGGACTGGAGGCTGTGACAAGAGCAGAACGCTAACAGCAGAGAGGAGCAGAGGCTGGAAACTTGCATCTGGAAGCATAAATTATTTTCTAAACTATGAAATATGTGCAAGATTTCTACTGCAGTGTCAGAGACGCCATAAAGTGCTACCTGAATATAACACTCTGCAAGGTGTTTATATCAGGCCGGAAGAATATTCAGCGATGGCTTTATAACTTTAATGAACTCGGTCTTCATTTACAAAAGAAAAGAGGTTTTATGTTGCACCGTAAATGTAATGTCACCAATTTTTGCACTTCAGCAAGTACCCCTATAATTTTCTGCATGTGCTTTTCCTATTCCACTTGATCAAAATCATACAACACATGAAAGAGGATGCGGTTGTCTTACAAATTGTGCAGCATTAAAGTAAAATAATCCCAATGTCTAGATATATTGCACCTTGTTAAATAGCCTTTTTATATTTCAAGGTTCCTTATCACTGTTTAGCTCTCCAACTTTTTTCCTATTATCCATATATTGACAGAGACACTCAACATTATTGCCTTTATAGCCATATGCCTTTGTTGTTTGACTGCCTTTGCTGTTTTTGATTATACTTTGCTTGCTCTAAGGCAGGGATTGGGTGTTACTAGCATTCAAAATCACCTTCAGGAAACATTCAAGTTGCCTAGAAAGCAGTAGAAAGATGTTGCATCCTTTCCTTACTGTAATTGAGTAAGATAACAAGGTCACAGCCTCCACCTTGAGTGTCACTTGGAACTCAGTGCTGGGGGCAGGTGCACTTTTCAGATGGATCATGTAATCCTTGAGCATTTGTGAACTAGCGGGGGACTGGGCTGCAGGTGTTGGTGGCCAGCCAGTTGCTCAGCAAAACATGGGATGCATGCTGGTACCAGTGTGGGTGAGAACTGGTATGTTCCGTGCTTAGCAAAGTTTGAGGGTCGGTATAGGCTGTTGGAGGGGAACTGGCCCGTGACTCAGGAGACCTTCTGCCTGTTTCGGGTTTTGTTCTTGATCACCTAGGGCATTTGTCACTGGCAAGTTGCTTTTCCTGCCTGTGCTGCTGCTGCTTTGGCAATTTATGTATCTTCTCTATTAAGAAAGAAGCTTTTGGGGGTATGGATTGTCAGAGACTATGCATGTATACAGTATGCAGTTCATTTGTGCCTTGCTGTCAGGTCCTGTGCTGCTCTTAGCTGTCAAAAATCCCAGAGACTTTTAAACTGTCAAAACCTGTTGTAATTCCCCAGCAGAATATTGTGCTGTGGTCATTACAGTTTCAGGGCTTCTGCCTGCTTCTTGCTATTACTTGCAATTACCAGCTCTGCTGCACTTATTTTTTAACACACCCAAAGCTCCTTCACAAATCTTTGCTTTACTGCTTCTCACCTGGTTTTCCTTGGTCCTCTCCTTTTGGAGCAGAAGTGCATCCCTTCCCAGATGCTTATTGCTGTGCTTGTTACCTACTCCTGTGACTCCTCTTTTGAAGGATTATCACAGTTGACTAGAAGCCCTTGGGCTAGGAAGAAAATTAAAATTGTAGCCAAAGACCACCCAGGGTATAAAGTCCTTTTTACATCCTTGACACAGGCGCATCCACATCCCAATGACAAAACCTGCTATGAGGGGAAAGGAGCCGTTGAGTCTGAGTTGGGATAATTTGCTGGAAGTTGATCCAGTTGTTAATGGGCTTCCTTGAGAAAACTCAATTTGGGGGATGGCTGCTTCCTTCACTTGTGAAATGGAGTGTGGTGTGAAATGGAGTAGACAGAAAATGGGTAGGAGAATAAGAATTAAGTAGGAAAGGGTTTCAGCTCCAGCTGGGCAGCTTGTTTTGATTTCGCTTTGAATTACTACTTTTTTTTTTCCCCCTCTTTACGTTGGCTTGACTTTCCAGAAGCTGATTGTAGTCTAATCTTGAATTATTTGTCGTTTAAATATATTTTAGTTATTATCAGCTGCAGAAGTATGTAGAAGGCAAAAATAAATAAATGTTTTTTAAGTTCACTGATAATGTAAAAGCTGGGGTGGGGACTATCTCATTTTGAGCAAGAACGTGTTAGTTTTGATTTTTTTTCTGAACTGGAAGTTTGAAAATAGTTATATTCTGTGTAATGTGCAGTGTTTTGCTTTCAGACTTTTAACAGGATTTTAAAATGAATGGAAAGGAACTGTTGAAACAGCAAGAAACTTGTCTTAACAGTACAGCTATATGTTTGATACAGCACAGGAGTCTTAGAAGTCCTGTCTCTCTTGCTGGAAACTGTAACTTGGTGATTTTACCTGAAATGGAGAGTACCTCAGGAAATATTAGTTTCCAGTTATAATGACATTTATTAGCTCTTCAAGTGACTGCTCTCTCCATTTGATGCTTACTGCTTCCATAGAGAGTTCAGGAACAAAGGTGAGAGGGGTTGAAGCTTTTTATTGTTGTTGTTATGGGTCTGCCCAGGGTGGAATCTGATTCTTTCCTCAGCTAATCAAATACTCCTCTGTGACAGTTCAGGCTTCCCAGGGAACTGCACCTGATGACAGAAGTATTGTGTAAATAGAGAAGCAGAAAACTACCTGTAGGTTGTAAATTTGTGGTCCCATCCCTGCAGTACATTGCTTCAGATGTGAAAGGCAAGGAATTGTCAAAGGAAAGAAAATATGAAATTGTTAATATCACCCAAAATGTTAGAAATCTATCTGAAAACAGTTTTTTGAGAACCATGTGAAAAATTCTATTCTGGCAGCATGTTGACTGTATGTGTAGAAGAAAGAGAGATTAATTGCATGTTATAAGGCCTTAACTGGCAGTCAGCTGAGTGAAGTATTATATTTGGAAATAACAGGTATTAAAATGTCCTTCTGCAGACAATGGGTTAATACAACTTTCCAAGTCTCCTCAAAAAGTTGCTGCTTATAGAGTGAACTGATTATGATTCCTGTAGAAGACACATAATGCATTCTCCTGCTTGGACCAGATAATAGGAAAGTGGTATCTGTGGTGTGCAGGCTGGCTTCACTCACAGAGTGAATGCCTCCTTCCTTGACCTTCAAACACCCAGCTAATTGAAAGCACTTGCAGACAGCAAATGGTCTTTTCACAATGGATCAAGCAAGGATGGTAAGTATTTTGCAGTCATTCTATAGTGGTTACTAATGGACAAATAAGAGCTCCAAATATATTTTTTTAAAATGTGCGGGTAGAAAAAGCATAACAAAGAAGGATCCATGCATTTATTGAGTTAGTATAAGTAAAGTACACATTATTAGGATACCTGAGATAGAGTGGTCAGAAGCTGGAATTTCTGTTCTGTGGGAAACCTGGGGAGTTGCTGTTTGAGCTGTCTCTGAAGCAAACTGCAGATTTTTTGAAAGCTTTTTGAAACTTTATCTTGCTGAGTTTTTTGAAATGAAAGCATTTACTAATGTGCATATGACATAGTTTCTGAAACTTTCTGAGTTCTCAAAGTCCTTAAGATGAGGAATTAAGTTTTAGGGTTCCTTAGTGTACATGGTCCAAATTTCCAGTGCCCCCATGGTTTGATATCACAAAGGTGAAAACCTATAGTATTCTGTACAGGAGGAGCTGCCCTGGAAAAGCAGACTTGGAAAGCCCAAAGACTAATTCTCTGGGAACTGTCTATATTTTGTTAAGCATCAGTGGTAACTTAGATATTTTCAGAAGGCGTTTCAGTAAATCCAAATTTTCTAGTTAAATCTGTTTCACCTGAAAATTCCTACTGAGCTTACTTCTGTAGTATCTGAGTTTGTCAGAACTTCACATTTTATCAGTGCATAAAATAAATTGCTATATCTGTCTGTAAGTTATTAGCATACAACTTTTAGCCACCAATTTAAATGGAAATCTAATTCTATTGGTTTTGAAAGTTGCATATGACTACTTTTGAGGCAGATCAATAGCAAGGCTAGTTCAGCCTTGCACCCTAGTGAATTGCAAGTAGAAAGTAGAAGAAAGATGTCAATTGTTTCATTATCTGAAGCAGAGGCTATGTTAGCTTTAGTATGGAAACCATAAAGCCTGCTGATGGATAGTGAGGTTCCCTCTTTGGTGAGCTGGAAAATCTACAGTTAAGCAGCTTTTTTTCATATAGGTAACAACTAACATGAAGGAGAAAAATACACTGAGAGTATGTAACAGAATAACTGAGGATTTAGGAGGAAAGGTAAAAAATCTACACAACAGCTTTTAGGAAAATGTAAGCTAACAAACTGGAATGTGAATTAAACTTGATAATGGCCTAATAAGCATGGGTTCACCCTGAGGAACTCCAAGTGGCCTGCAAGTGTCTCTTGCTTTTGTGCTGTTTAGTGGCAGGCATTCTTACTAAAGGCAAGCTGGGCTTTTCACAAGAAGAAAATGGTTCCTATGAAGATTTCTAAAAGCACTTTAATATATATATGATATGTGGCCTTGGTGCCTGTTCAAGGGAAAAAAATGTCTTGCAGATATTTGAAAATACTGAACACAAATAAAGAAAAGAAAAAAACCCACCAAAAATAGGTTATAAATAGAATTTTCCTAAATGAAGTGGAAGCTGAATACCAGAAATAATTTTTCCTTATGGTAACCACTATTAGACAGTAGCATAGTTCAAGTGAAAATAGAAGAATAATTATTATGGATGCCCTAAAAACATTCTGTCTCGCATTTAGGTTATTTACATGGTGGTGGTGATATTTATATCACAGGATTTATGCAGAAAAACAAAACAAAGACCCCAAACCAGGAAAGCTATGACCGGGGGGAAGAAGCCTTTCTGACTAGTTGCATTCTGATGTACTCTAAACCATGAGGAAGCTTAATGCGGGTCCTGATTTTCTGGAATTACCTTCCTGCAATTTAATTTTTGTTGTCTGTGCTAACAAGAGAAAAAAGCAGTCCTAAAAAACTTAAGTCCTGAGGTTCATCTTGTAGTACAGAGAGCCCTTGTATCCATACCATCTTCGGGATGATGCCTACAGATTTCTGTTAAGCCTTATAGTTAGTCCACTCTTCCAACCCTCGTCCCGGGTGGTGCTGATTCTTTCTCCTCCCTTGCAGTTTGTCTCTGGCTTTGGTTGTTGTTTCACAGGTTTTTCTTGTTAAATGTTTCCCAGCCGGCAATGAATCATTGTGTACTAGTTTGTTCTGCTTTCCACTGTTCGGAGGGCTTGTTTATTTATTAATAAGAACAATAAAAACCAGAAATGCATGGCTTTTTCATAGTCATTATTTGCAAAGCACATTGTTCTAGGCTACCTCAAACCCGTGTCATATATTAAGTCTGTAACAGACACTTAACATACATACAATGAATAATAAAACCAGTATTTGCTTGGCACCAATTTAAAAATAATGTATTTACACTCTGTGTGGATCAGCAGCTTCAATATTTGGCTGAAGATCTGAATAGGACAATGAAATCCTTTTATCTTGCACTTAAGCTATTTATTTTACACTGATGTTACTCATATGACAGAATTTATACAAGATAAACCAAAACAAGCTCAGGATCAGAAAAGCTGTCCCTGCAGAGAAGAAAAAGGTTATTTCTAAGTCACCACATTCTGGTTTAAACCAAACAATAGCAGGAAAGTAGAAAGTGAAAATGGGTTCACATCAATATAAAGAATTAAGAGTTCACTCAGGAAAGTTCAGGCTGGATGGAGAATGAGAATAAAACTCTGGTCAAGGAAAAAAAGATTGGTTTCTGCCACTGACATTTATGACTGCAAAAAAAATTAAATGCTCTTCTACTCTGCAGAACTCAGCTTCGAGCTGGCAAGGGACCCTAAAAATACTGGGAACTTGTCATAAACTCTCTAGGCTAGAGTTGAATAAAGCTGGAAAGTTCAGTGCTGAGAAAGAGAACTGGGAACTGTTTCATTGTTGGAAACTTTCACTTCCCAAATATAGTTTGGAGAACAAATGCCACTAACAGTGGTAGGCAAAAAACATGCTGGAGAAATGACAGCTGGCAGATTGAATCACCAAATGGACTCTGAAAGAACAAGAGGAAGGTCCTGTATCAGGTCTATTTTAGACTTTTAGCAGGAGCATTGCAGAAGGTAACCTTCTACCAACTGACCACATGTAGAGAGTTTAAATTAAATGGAAAAGTCTGAAAGGAGATGCATATGACAGTCTGAAGTTCGTTAAACCTAAGTTGCTCAAACATATCAACACTTAGGAGGCTTTGCTTTTCTTCAAATCAAAGATATAACAAAATATCTAGACTCCATTTTCCTAGAAAGAGGACAATGTTTTTAGAGACAGACTCCATTATTAATATCATTCATTCATACAAGAGATTGTGACTATGTTAGTCTAATCAGCATCATCTGGCAAAAAAACCCAGTGAGTTACCAAGCTCTGTTAACAACACTGAATTTATTCAGATTGTAAAAATGAAGGTTGGCTGTAAATAACTGTGAAGAACCTTATTGCTGTTGATGTGGGGGGAATCCCTTCCCATTCCTAAACCTGCCAGCTTTTTCCTTACCCAGGTGAGAGCCTCAGTGTGTATTGACTCACATTGAAGGCTATGTTCAGAGGCAACACTGTATACATTCTTCCCTTTTTCCCCATTTTGTTTAATTTTGATTACAGTGTTTCCTAACCTATAGTTTGCTTCTGGTTTCAGATAGGGCCTGGTGTCGTTCTGCTACTGCTTACATGATAACTGGGGGAAAAGGTGTAGAAGAAGAGAAAGTGCAGGATATAAAACATCTCTCGAGGACTTGATTGCCCTTCCTTGGAAGGCTGACTGTAACAGCAGTGATGCTTGAACAGCTGTACATCCAGTCAGCAGATGTACTGTGTATTGCTAGGAGACATCACCTGCTTTCTTGCCTCTCATTACCTGACTGAGACAAAGTTTGTTCTCACAGGCACTAGAATTCATGGGTATTGTCCAGATGTGATTTTAACGTCTGATAGCAGGTTAAGGGAAAGGGCTGCTCTGCTGCTCTTGCTAGCTGGTGATTGCAGGTGCGATACAAACCTTGCACAAGTCTTTCAGCAGCTATGTTGTTTTCCACCTTGCACACATGAAAAGGCTAATTAATGATCAAATTGGCTGGCATACTTCAAGCACCGGCTCTGAGAAACTTAACAAGCATGGTTATAGAAACTGCTGTGCTGTATCACTCGGACCACAGACAACCCTCCCATACGTCTCGTTTGTAGGTGTCCTCTGTACAAAGCATAGTGCTGGGAATCCTTCCGTGTTGGTGCTTGGAAACACTTTCTGCTTGGTAGGGCTCTGTTCCCTGGTGCAGCTGCCGGCAGACCACTCCTGCACAGTGCTGGTGTGCTGGGCAGAGGGGTCTGTGCCCAGCGAGCCAGGTGTACTCTGCTCCTGCTGCCCCGAAAGCTGCTGCAGGACCTTGGATTAATTTTCATGCTACTCTTTGTTGTGTTAGGCTGGAAGCTCTCTGAGCTTCATATTATCTGCGTACACTGTGGTGAATCAACAGGCCCCTGGGCTCTCTTAGGCACTCCTGTTTTCTGCTGTGATGTGAATAATTGCTGAGTTCCACATGATGCTGTGTGTTTTCCAATTCAGTTTTCCTATTGAAGCAAACAGTGACCAGTGCTTCAGAAGACTCTGTGCTCTGGCTCCCAGGATATTGTCAAATGTCCCTGAGAATTTACAGTTCTCCTGTTTGAGTTTTTTGCTAGTAAGTAGCTATATAGACACAAGCTTTCCATAACAGCTGATTGCCAAAAGGCTCTGTTCTTACCAGCACTTGAAAGAATACTTATTTTTACTTACTAGTTTGCATCAGAAATAGGCAGCTGCTCCCCTTAGATGCTCTATACTTGTTATATTGCTGCTCTTTATTAACATCATTTAGTCCTAAAAGTGATTATTAAGGATATTAAAAATCAGTATAATGTTTTATGAAAGACTAACTGGCAATTTTCTTTCTAAAAAAAGCTTTGCCTGTTAATGAGGTGGTGAATAAGGAGACTTGCCTTCTCTCTGACATGGTAGAAGTGCCGGTAGCTATTAGTACACTGCATATATACATTCATCAGAGATTCTGTGGCACAATCTGTAGTGAAAGTGGTAATTTTCTATAGGGAAAAATAAGCAAGTGATCACACTCTTTTAAACCCACAATAGCTGCTTGACAAACATGACCCAGTAACATTTTAAAATACTATTATGAGACAGTGCAGCATTCAGAGAATGTGTGTGTTGGGTTCTTGCTCTCACCCATCTATTAAATTTCATTAGAAGCAAAGATGCAGAAGAGGACTTTGCCATTTTCATTTGGAAAATAATTTCAGACTAATGTAAGTGAGAAGAAAAATATTTTCATTTGTGTGCTTACAATTTTCCTTCCTATAACGAAATCTACTACAAGAAACCCATACATTTTTCACATACTACAGGCTTTAAAATCCTGGTTAACAGCCATCTGCATGGTTACCGAAATAATGTTGAAATTTTCCTAGTAGAATGTGAGCTGTATTTCTGCAGATCAGTGCTGTGTAGGGGTGGAAAAAAAGCCAGCAGTACTACATATATGTGTTAAGTTACAGTATCGTGAAAGGAAACTCAGAAAGTAAATGATTGACAGTGTTGGCCTTTAAGAAGGCATAATTAGGCTGTAAAGTTACCGCCTATTGAGACTTGTAGTTCCAGTTTGTCTCATGGTGCTACTGTTTTTGTCCTGTGTCTGACTGCAGAGTCAAAAGGAAACTGGTGCGTGGGATTTGATTGTTTGTACATAGGGTGGTTAACACTTTTTTTTCTTCCTTTTCTTGAAGGAAGCTTTGATTTTTTGAGCAAGAAGCAAAATCTTTAAGGTGCCTCATGAAGAAAAAATTCTCCAAATGTCTGGATTTTAAATGACTATACAGTTATCTTGTGTTTTATTAGGACAAGCAAAGGAAAAAGTACTCCATGTAATTGCACAAAGAAATCAGTAGAATATACTAAAAATAAGGAATCAGAACAGGTACCATGTGGGCCAGGGCAGGGTGAATATATATATATAACATCATCCACTCTATCTGAAATGTGAAATTTAAGTGCAGATAAGGTGGACTTGCAGGTTTGAAAATTTGTGCTGACTGTCCTAAATCCTTAGGATGTGTTGTGAGGTTTTAATTAAAAATAATCTTCTGTATCTTTGCATGTTTCCCTGAGAATTCTGCTGCTTTCTGATTTACTTGGTACTTCCACTATTGTTTTGTAGACCCTATGACTGATCTGTACAACCCGTTTTCCTGCTTCTGAGTATTTTCTTTGTGGTGCTTGTGATGTCTGAGTGTCCTCAATGCAGTAGTTTACACAGTTGTGATTTATGACAGTGTTAAGTAGCTCTTTTGCCCTGCGCTGTCCCTTACATTTTGGGGAAAACCAACTGTGGTAGATCAAAGGCAAGTTAAAAAAGGATTAATTTAAATAGTTCTCTTAAGTTGTAACTTTTAGGGATCTTATCAGAGTATTTTGAATATGTGAAGTGGATAATACATCTAAGACACGACAATTGGACAATTGAGGAAACGTTTCTTTTCAATACTTCTCATAAGCCATTTATTCCCTGTGAGATTAATTCTGTTGACATTTTATCCTCTGGTTAGATAAATACCAGCTATTTACCGTTGTAATATGTTATTTATACAATTTGGTGTCACTGAAGATAAAGACCTTCACTATTCTTTATTTCTAACTTGCCTCTTTTGTACTGGGCTGTTTTTTGCTTGTGTATAAGACCTTTGGATCTACCAGGGCAAAAATTAACAGGTTCTTGAAGAGCTGTTGAAAGAGAACAAATGCAAGTGTTAATCTCTTCTACTTCAATGCCAAGACTTAACACACACCATCAAGACATCAGTGTAAGTTTACATACTAAATCTTAAGCATTAAAACAACTTGAAAGAGGAAGGTACTTCTCTTGCACAACTTTGGTGGTTCTGATGGAAATGAGTCTTTCAAATCTTCATTTAACTTCCTTCTTTGAGATATTTCCAAAGCCTGGGAGACTTCTGGTGTCAAAGTACATATGAAATATAATTCTCTGTTCATCAGCTGGTTTCTCTAAACAACAGGATCAGATCTGTGGCATTTCTTTTTGTTTTTGAAGCAGGAAATTGCTGTTTCATGTTAATGTTGTTGCTACTGACTGTGCATAGTAGGGGAAGTACAGGGACCCTGGGCAGAGAAGTTTATGAAATACAGAGGTCAGTGGTTAGTCTGGGAATGATGATATGACTTTTATGCTCATCTTGGAAGGGGTAAGACTGATTTTGTGTGTGGCATCACTACCAAACATGCAGCTATGCTTTTTTCTTAATAGGTTTTGACTATTTTGATGATTTGTAGATACTGAGGGAGTTGGGCTTAGGCTTCTTTTGACAGGTTGTCTGATTTTCTAAATGAAGACTAGGTACCACATAGGCTGCTGGAGTTAGTGACTGATGGCCCAACTCCCTGTACTGATTGCGGGTATTAAGCCAAGAAACCATATACCACCCTTTTCCCTTTTCTCATCTCTTGCTTCATTGCTGCCCAAATTCCCAGCTATAGCCTCATTCTTTTAATGCTGAAGTAAGTTGTTAGAAGTGTTTTTCTAGGAGATGGGAATGTGACTGTTCACTTTCTGTGATAGACCCAGCAGCACTAAATATCTGCAGTGTGTCCCACTGAGAGGGGTGTTGGTACCAAGTGCTTTTAGGTTAAGGAAAGAAGATGCAGAAAAGGTTGAAAAGTTTTTCACCCCAAAACTTCATTTGCGAAGCACAGGGTTTTTACAAGCTATGAGGTGAGGCTATTGACGGAGTGTGTTACAAGATTGCCTCGTAAAATAAAATGCTTTGAAATCTCATGTGCAGTTAGCAGATGGTCTCATTAGAGAGTAAATTATTTGTGGTAGATAACCAGCAGATGGGTCAAAGCAAGGTTATCACAAGAGCTGGGTATGACTTGTTAAAAAAAGACAAGTATTTGCAGAATTTGTGATAAACGGTGTTTCTTAAATTGAATCTAGTAATCATCATGAGTACAACACAAATGCATGTCTCTAAAAATAGATCTGAGGGTATAAAAGCAGAAAAAAGGAGAAAATTAACATGGGTTAATCCTGCTAAGGTTGGTGTGTGTAATATTTTTTTGTTTGTTTGTTGTCAATGTCTCTTTTTTCAACACCATTTTTCCCATTGTCAGTAATGGCAACTGCAGCATTATGAGAAATGCATGAGATTTTGGTTAGAGACTGGTGGTTTACTACCTGAATCTTGACATAGTCCAAATCTGCTGTCCTACTGTATAACAATGTTCAGTAACCACTTGGTTCATTAGTGGAATAATTGCATGTTTCTTTATAAAGAAATGACTGGGAAATGAGAGAAGATATGATTGAGCTTGGTGTTATAAAGGGGATAGAAAAGAGAACAGGTGAGGGAAAATAAATAAATAGAAAGGGACAACAGTTACTGTACAGAATAAGAAACCAACACTGATGGAAAATGTAAAAAAGGAAGAAAACATAGCAAGTTTAGAAAGTAAAGCACAATCCTGAGACAAAAATAAATTTTATTTTTGTAAATCTTAGTGCAAAACAGAATTTAGTAAATTGTGTGAGCTGGGCAGCTGGATATTAAGAGTGTGGGTTGCTTGCACTGATGTTCATAGTGAGCACCTTTTGGGGGTGCACTTGAATAGTACACTGGCTGTTCCTTTAAACTCAGAAATCCTCTATGGCCCCACTGTGTAATGACATTTTTCCTTCAAACCTTAAATTTGTTGCATTGGTCACCAGATATTTTCCAGCAAAAGCTGCTTGGGCTATTATTTTCCTGAGCCTTTCCTAATATAATGGTGTCAGGGAGTTTAAAATAGAACTGCCTTTCAAATCCAGATTTCTCTTTTGCTGACATTCTTCTTTCTTTACTTGCTTTTGGACTGGAATGAACTCTTGGCCTAAGTCCCTTGAGCTTTTCCCCTGAGCCTTTTACACTCATCTCGGTGATGCCCATTTCACAGACTCCCTGCAATCCAGGTAATGGCTATGAATGATCTTGGAACCTACAGTCAATACAAATGGCAGAGTGTTTGCCAACTTCCTGTAGGATGTATCTGACACTTGCAGAATCAAGGAACTACTTAGGACAGATATCCTGGTGCTATTTCTTCTCAATTACCACATATGCATTTTTTATTCTAGAATTTAATATACAGCTGCAAAGTTGTGGCTTTTTGTTTCCACTGACCTTTTTACACTTTATATAAAATTAACACAAAAGCTCCAGAACAAACCATCCAATTCTAATTTCACAACATCAGCATTTATGCTGGGGAAACTGCTCCCCACACCCCACCCCAAAAAAAAACCCAAAACAAAAACCAAACCCGAAACAAAAACAAACAAACAAAACCCAAACAAAAACCACACCAATGCCAAAACTTTAAAGCCTATATATAATGGTTCATGTATTGCTTATAAAATGAGAAAACAAACACTGCTCCCAATTTACATATGTAATGGAAATTATTAAATTATATTGGGAACTAACATGGTAGACAAACAGTATGTTTATGCAGCCTCAGTTAGTGGCCAGGGTACAATGAGCTTAGATTACTCTGTGTATTTCATTAATGCAATAGTTTGAGGGCAGGTTACCTTGCATGGCATGAAGAAGGTGACAGTGAAGAATCAGGATTTGCAGACAGCAGCGCTGCGCGTGCCTGTGCATCCCAAGGAACCAGCATCTGCGCTCCATGGTGAGGACAGGTGAGGGCTATGGCTGTATAGTGCACTGGCCGGCTGCTGATGTGGGGCGGTGCCGGATTGCCACTGAGCTGCTGGCTGCTCTGCTGAGACCTCATCCCTTCTCCCCCAAGTATGCAGCTCCTCACCTCTGGCAAGTGGGGCTCTGTCAGTGTGCGCTTGCCCTGGTGAGGGGGCAAACAACCTCCCCCAGCCCCATCCTCCTGCCCTGCGCTGCATCGGAGTCAATGGCAGGTTGCTAAAGAGAAGCCAGGACTGTTCGCAGAAATACCATAGACCTGTATTTTTCTATTCACTTTCTCATTTCTAGGATATGCCTTATTTAATCAGCACTTCTCTATTTAACCTTAAATTAAGTAAAAACTGGAATAGAGAGGAAATAAGAGATTCTATATATAAACACTCACATTGAACTGTAGACACACTGACAAAATTCAGGCAGCTCAAAAGGAGAGCTGACACTCTGTCCTTAATTTGTACCGGTGGGAAAAAGGATGTGAAAGGATGTAAGTTGGGCAAAGAATATCAGCTGGGATTTGTGGCCCCATGAAGAACCAAATATTAACAATGAGCTTAGTCCTTGAAGTTTTCAGAAAAAAAACCCAGCCTCTTAAGGAAGTTAAACATAAATCTGTACTCTGTACAAATTTTAATTTGATAACAAACATCAGTTTGCATTAATTATTAAATGCAACTTAATTTACTTCTCCATTTTAGAACATTTATTTTGGGTTGTAAACATTTTTTTTTCAGAAAGACTGCTAAAGAGCATGGAAATATGATGCATACTATGCATCTTTAAATATATACATGAAAAGCAGTAGCTCTGGTTGCACTTTAGCAATATAAGTTTCTAATACACTAAATACTGAAAAAAACTTCAAATTTTCTTTGGGCATTAAATCACATTCTGGATTAAAATAATTGCAAACCTATAGTTTCTTCTTTTTAGCTAAAGGTCAAAGCTACTTCTTATGTATGTAAGTAAAAAGCATCAAATAAATAGCTTTTAATTTTTTCTTTCTCTCTGATTAAACCATTGTTATTTTCTCCTTTAATATTTCTCAATTTATTCAATTATTTTTATCCCTCTTAATTTTCTTGTCCAGATATAAAATCCCAAACCAGGGTTGCATAGTAAAATCTTCACTTGGTCTTATCAATAACACTTCAATACTAAGACACAAACCAAGGTTACTTGTTGTTATCAGTATAAGAATTTACATTTAAAGTAGTGGTAGCTGACTTAATATAGGATACATCATTCCAGCTGTTTTATTTTTTTTTAAACAAAATAATAGCTTAATTTATTTGTATTCCACCAGCATGAATACATTCATTGCAAATTGCATGCACATAAAAGGGTATCCATCTGTAAACTACGTAATATCTTAACAATAAATAGTGTTGGATCTAATACATGATGGTAGTTCATTTCTTGTTAAAACTGCAAGCTTTTACCAAAATGAAAGCAAACTCTTATTCTCCTTATAAATATTTTAAATAATTTTAAGTACATGTTTCATACCAAGTATATAAAAATAGTATTTTTAGATAAATTTTTAGGTTTCATTTACATGACAAATGACGTGCAACAAACTAACCACTCTCTACCAACTCTATTTGGTTGATTGTCTAGATGACATGCAGCGATAATTGTCCCTTTGCCTTCACAGAACTGACAAACAGACTGGCAGGACCCACGACCACCTGAAGCAAACAGTGCCATAGATATTGTTTGGGAACAACAGTTAGACACTCAGGGAAAACCTTTGCTTCGATGAACAAAAGCCACCCATGACAGTTCTTTTGTCCTAGACTTCCAGCTGCTCTGACCCTCAGGGTCTTTGGACTATCACAAAAAGTCTGCCAAACAGACCAGTAAGTTATATCTGTGTACAAAATACTTTTCAACATGCTTCTAGAAACTAGATTTTTTTTTTTTCCTATAGTATGAACTGGCAGTACCTTTTCTTACTTTCTATAAATCTGAATTTTCATGTTTGTAAGTCTCCATGATCACCAGAGAAAAGGTCAAATAAAGCAGTCATGCAGTACTCTCTAAATTTAAAACTGGCAGCTGTGAAACATGCTTCGAGTACCACTTTAATGTTTCTCATTATACGTCTATGGCTTGGTAATCTTTATCTTTAACATCCCTTGTGCTTGTCACAATGTCTATTGGGAAATCTGGGGTCTGTGCAGATACTACTCCGGCTGTTCCTTCCAGGTCCCACGATCCTGGCAGGTTCTCAAGGCTTAGTGAGCTGATTGCTCCTTGGCTAAAGCTACCTTCCTCAGATCTGCTGGGGAGCACAAGGTGTAAGGATGTCTCTGACGAAGAGCATACGGAAGAGGAAAGAGTTGCTGAAATAGACTGAAGAGGAGTCAAGGTAGTGTCTGAATGGGGAGAGGTGCATCTTAAAAATTGCAAATTGTCTTTTTGAATTACCTGATACTGGGAGGGGGAATTGTGAAGGCCTGCTGTATAATAAAATTCACCGTCCATAGAATTTTGCAGGTTGGGTTCAGTTCTTTGGGGACTGCTGCCTACAGAGGACAGGTCTGTATTCCACATGTCACATAACGTGTTGCCGCGGCAAAGTTGTGCTTTGGTGCAAGTGAAGTTCCCAGCTTGCATGTGCGTGCAAGGTTGGTGTGTAGTCCAAGCCATTCGAGACTGCAGACTTTCCAGGGTAGGACTTCGAGATACACCATGCATAGCACAGAACCCTGGAGGCTTCTGGGATGTGAGGAGGTTCTCCAGAAGGTGCATCATGTTCTTCATATCCTTACTTAGTTGTGAGACTTCTTGAGTTAAAGTTGTCACCTGTTATGGCAGAGCAAAATATCAAGTATCTATTACACATACCTTTTCTTCCTTCTACTAATATCAGCCTTGATCTGTGGCAAGGTGTCTTTAAAGAAATCTACTCCACTAATGTATGTGTGGGAAACTGTCTGTCCATCCCCCTCACCATAGCTACACGTTACGCTTCCTGTGGCATATTGAAATAATTAGAGCAACTCAATGAAAATGTAGGATGGAAACACCACAGGCATAATTCACCTCATTTTAAATGATACTCTGTGTATAAAGAATGGCCTCAGGGTCAGAACTGAAATTATTTCCAGTGATCTTTTAATAACCAATTTTATACTGATGAGTGATATAAAAATGAGGTCTTGTGAAATCTTGTTCGGAAATACTGAACATAAGTAAAATAAAAGAAACCCATAGCCAAAGTTGTTTGTTGCAAGTGCTAGTTACATGAAAGTCTGGTGTACTACTACTAAAAACAAAAAAAGAAAAGAAACTGGAAACTCTAAAACCCAATTGCTACCTCCAAACATTTAAACAATATAAAAGCCTGTGAAACAGTTTGTTTCCATGTAGTTATGTTTATGCTTGAAAGGTATCTGAGAAAGGCCCATAGCACAAATTACTCCAGTGTGTGTGCAAAAGGAGGAATCATATTTTCTATTAGACTTTTATTTAATTAATGCTGAAACCACTAATAGCATCCAATTAATTACATTAATTAAATGAAGTCTTTAATCTCCCCAGAATTATTGTTTTGGGTGGGGATCAGATTTATAGTTTCTGAATTTATGTTTTAAAATAAATTTATATATGTCCGTAATGGGGACATACGTTAGCACTTTGTAAAGACATTGCAGAAATGAAAAACTAACTCAAACAAAGAAGTGACCCACTCACCATTTCAAATATGTTTGTCTTTCCATTTTCTTTCTTAAGGAAAGTATAAAGTCAAAATGCTATCATTTATTTATTTTTACTAAAGAGAGATTAACCTATCAAGAGTTAGAAATGAACTCTGTCTCCATGGTAGCTTATCAATCTATTTTAGGTCAAATCATGCTCATTGCTGTTAAAGCAGAGTATCTCATACTGATGCTAGTGAAAATACTGGTAGAAAAAAACAAAACAAAACATGACTGCACATTTATCTTCAGAAGGATAAACTACCTGTCAAAAAGAAAAAAGGCTAATTCAGGGGGCCTTTTTTTGCCCTGAAGTAAAGACACCACCGATTACATGAAAAGTAATCTCTGTAGGGCACCTAATCAGAAATAGAATTTCCATTTTTCTGACAGGATGCTTCCAAAGAAATCTGCTGAAAAGACATTTCAGGCTGAGTTTGACTGAATTACTCTGGGCACAATAATTATAAAGATATTCTGACTTAAAAGGAAAGTAGGAAGTTCCAGTACATCTCCTATACATGTAGTTGTTTCTCTTTGAGCTGAGTTCAAACCTATCATGTTGCTTAATGGTTTTGTAATGATCACAGATATCGCTACCCCTAGAGGGAGAATGCATAAAGGGAGGAGGCTGTTGAGTGGCACATTACAAGATGTCTACCTCTCTCTCCACTTCTGTGTCTTTCTCCATTGTTAATTAGTCACATTAGATAGAAAATAACCAGGAGATCTCCTGCCAAACAAGATTAAGCTTTGAATGCCTGGTAGCTTCTCTGAACTTCAGTTAATGTGAGGTATTAAGATATGTTAGGAGCGGGATTTGTGAACAGGCTTCCTGTGGGGTCAGAGCAGCCAAAGGAGGTTCTTGGTACTGTCAGACTGTAAGGAAACACACTGTGAGATTTCTGGACAAATCAACTGTGCAAGACCATCTGGGACATGGCACTGCAAAACCTTCAAAAGCTTCTCTGGGAAGAAAGGGACAACCAAACACATGGCTACCTAGATACAGTGACTGTCAGTTCTTTTTAGTGGCATCACTGGTTCCTACTCCTAAGAGATAATGCAATTTTGGTTTTCTGTGCCTAATTTCCCAATTTGCATCTATTTTACATGGCTTTGTGTAGTTTTGCAGATAGCCTGATACTACCTTATGACTATGCACTTTACCTGAACTATGAATGCTGTGTGAAAATATCTGCAACTTTATAATATCTTGTTTGATTTGATTCATGTTTTTCTCTTTCACTTCTGATTACTTAAAGGCTTTAAAAAAGTTTAATTATCCTTTAATGTTTCTTTTGCCAATTCATTGAGACAATGCAGCAGAAATCACTCCCAGTATCAATACTTGTCGCAGTCCTGAATTTCTGTTAATTACAACTTTCTCTAGTGTCTAGGTACTGTATTTATATATCAGCTAGCTCTTTAAGTGCTGTCTTCTCATAAACTTAGTCTAACACAGCCCTAGGAAGTGCTTTGGTATACCGGCCTTTGATGCATGCTTTGTTTCCAGTAGTGTAATGGTTTAAGATCCAAAGTTTTATGCCAAACTTCATTAGAAATTAACCACTATTTAGTGAGATCTATTTGGATCAATACTGCTCAACACATAGGCAAAGCAAATATGTAATTTTCTTGATCATTTAAAACCTTTTCTGAATCTTATAAACTTAATCTTTCCAGATTAAACTCTGATATCTGTACTACTACTAATTACCATCTATCTCTGTACTATACTTATGTACTTACATGTTATATTATTACTGTTACAACACTATACTGTTAAAGCTATCTTTTTTATACACTGCAGAGATTCTTGAGCAGATGCAAACAAGCAGGTGCAACAGGGAACAATTTTATCAATAATGCTAACAATTTCCCAGGGCTCCAGAAAGTGCAAAAGAACAAAGATTAAAAGAAAAAGAAATTTCAAGTCTATGAAACAGAAACTGAAAGCATTACAGTTTCCTCCTGAGCAAAAGGACTAAGTCTTTGCATGCTGGTAAGGCTATTCTTTTTTCAGGAGCTCAGTGATTATTGCTAGGCAATAAAGCTAGTTGTAAAAATGGTTCCCGCTGTGCTAGGCAGATAGCTTTAAAACGATCTGTAGATCCCAAATATACTTGAAATGCTGCCTTAATGGTTTCCAGGACTTGAAAAAGATACCACAATGTTTCCTGATATAGAAACTGGGATTTATATAGATTTAGTTTGAATTAGCAAGAGGTGCTCCTCAGGATGGTCAAAAGCAATGAACTGGTACCTTTTTACCAGAGTGTGTTATAAAGAAAGTATATCTTTCATAACAGAGGTTAAAAACACAGATTTTTTTTTTTCTTTTAACATATGGAGTCTAATAATAACACTTTCTAATGCCCTGACCCATATAAGTTTTAGCAGCTGCATTTTACATTTTCAAATTTCTTCGGCCGTTTCAGTAGAAAGAGTATTTTTCCTCACTACCAGTATTAAACTGTTGTGCAGTTTGAATACTTTTTTCCATGCAGTTAAGTAGGAATGGAGGTGGTTGTATTTAAAGCTTTTCATAAAAGTGATGAAAAGTTCTATATAATGTAAGATGATGTTGGTATTTATTGCTTTGCTTAAGTGGTATTGGTTATACAGGTTTCTTTGGTTTTCCGTTATATATTCCAGCATTAAAAGGTTTTTTTGATGTTAGATTTTCTACTAGAATGCCTACCTCTCATCACTGCTCCTGAATAAATATGGAATAAGTGTTGTGTGGTGGTGTTTAGGGCCATGAATACTTTCCCCGATTATAAGCTCAATACATTGTATTTTTTTCTCTCTATGGTTTACTCTCTTTTGCAAGCCAAACTTCACCCAGACATCTTCCTACCATGACTCTCTGAACACCCAAAGAAATGAAGAAGAAAGTTTGCTTCTGGAGGAATGGAAGTTGCATTTTGGCAAACTGGCGAAGCTGCCTGGCTTGCACTGCATAAAGGTAGCTTCTCTATTCCCTTACTTGATGTTTCATGGCTTATTTTCTGGTGATACATGAAGTCAAGGAGACTTTCAACCAGAATGAGTTGTTTTTCAAGATTACCTAGCTGCTGATACTTTCTTTCTCAGTAAGTGAGTTGTTGAACGAATTAAATGAGAACTGAGCTGAGACCGACTTTTCACTGATTATCTGTTAGCATCTCTCTGGCCATTGGTCTTATGGTGACAGACATTTCTGATTTAATGGCACTTTAGGAATAAAGCTAGCTGCAGAAGAAAAACAAACAAACAAACATGCAGTGCAGCTAATCTGAGCTCAGATTAAATATATAGGGTTTGTGCAATGATATGATGGTTCAGTTTCAGCAAAATAAATCCAGAGAGCTGGAAGGTTGGGAAATTGGATTTATCATATGGGAGTAGAGGAAAATTTGCTGGTTTCTCTTCTGAATCACTAGCTGGCTCTCAAGTACTTCCAGAGTAACCAGTATGGATAAATAAGGACACTAAGATTATTACTACTGCTATTAAACAAGCAAGGACAGACAGAAAAGTATAAAGGACTAGATAAGTCGATTCAAATCAACAGGGTTTCTATGAAATTCAGTCTAGAAAAAGGGTTGCCAAATTGCAGTTCTTGTGGCTCTTCATAGTTGGATGTGGATGCTGCCTTCAGATTGTCATAGAATCAGGACAGTGTCAGCCTGATGGTGGCAATAAGAAAACTAGGTTTGGAAATCATTATTTCAAGGACTTCAGTAAATATCAGGGGCAATATCTGACTGACTAGCTACTGGTTTGGGGAGGAAATAGAAGAGAAGTTATTAATGTGAACTGTTCAAAGAAAGCCTGAAATGGTATATATGATATTGGGCAAATATTACGCAAACTATTTCTTTAAGTGCCTAAGAAATTGTTAAAAGAGAACAGGCAACATAAATTTCTCAAGAATATTCCCTAGCAAAATAATCTTATTTTCTCCTTTAACTGAGTAAGTAGTTTAACAGATACAAAGAAACTGTAGATATAATATGTATCTCATCAGAAGAGTACACATATGTTACTGTTGATGTGACACTATTCTAAACCAACTAAAAAATATGACCAAGATGTTATCACTGTGAGTTGGATTCAGATGACTGAAATGGTTTGTGATCAGGGATTTGCTGTGATCCTGTGAGGACATTTCAAGCCATTCTTTTTAGCAACCTATCCTGATCTGGTTTTATTTAATGTTTATTTTTAATGACTAAATGGAATTCATGTTCACTTTTAAATATCAGCAATCTGAATTTCAACAAAGATAAATGTAAACATTACATCTGAAAAGAAAATATCAGAGACATGAATGTAAGTATAATAGTCTGCCTATGCAGAGTATTATAGAAAAATGTCTATGATTTTTGCTGAATCACACTTTGCAGGCACTAATCATGCCCTGGGGTTATATCCACATCATTTTTTCTATTGGACACAGGAAGGGGTGGGGAGTGTGTGTGTCTCTTCACTAGGAGTTACTTAGGCTGGTGCAGCTTGAGATTGTGTACTTTGTCAGTGACTTAAAATATCTAACCAAAGACAATCCAAAAGAAAATGCTACCCATGGAGACTTTTAGAAAACGTGACAAGCAAAGACAGACAGAAGGAAATGGGGTTTTTGAGATCTGCTGAAACAGTTAGCTTCTGGTGTAAATT
The DNA here is from genome assembly GCF_000690775.1 of Eurypyga helias. Lineage (NCBI taxonomy): Eukaryota > Metazoa > Chordata > Aves > Eurypygiformes > Eurypygidae > Eurypyga > Eurypyga helias. Next base: position 64,681 of record NW_010242886.1, on the reverse strand, counting down.
GGTTTTCAAAAGAGAATGGCAACAGCTTTTTCTTAGATCTTCCAGGCATAAGAGAAAAAGTTCTTTACTTGCATGCCAACAGAGATTTAGATGGTAGAAACATATCTTTTCAATACAGGAAGATTTTGAAATGCCTGTTAGAAAATTAACTGGATAATGGTTATCTTCTGTTGTGGTAGTAATATTTTTTTATTCAAATCTGTTCAGCTTTTGGTGCCCAGTTTAAATTTTACACTGCATTGCTTCCTCTCTTGATTCACTTCTGTGTCTCAGGTGCCTTTCCACCAAGAAAAACTGCAGAAGAGACACAACGGTGTATAGGACCTGTGCCCTGTATGTGCCGTATGTCCTGCATAAAAAATAAATTAACCTATGCTTTAGAGCATCAACCATTTTTATTACCTTCATCTGCCAACAGCTCTTAAGCTAACATTAAAAGAAAAGAAAAAAATAGCTGGAAAGACTACTCTACAGTCATCAAAGTACAAGAGCAGAGAGAGAGACAAAGGAGATAGGAGTTCTTTGGAAATATAAATATCAGTGCTGAAAAGAAAATATATTTTTACAAATCTTAGTAAACAAAAATGTGTTTACTTGGTGTTTATAGTATAGAAAGCTTTTATTTCTTAACACAAATAACAGTAGGAGGTTTATGTCTGGACTTTTATGCTAATGTACGTAGTTCAAAATGTATAGATTATTCAAAATTAGTTTTAATAATCAATAAATGTAATTCCTTCACTTTTTGCCACATTTGTCTTCATTGAATGATGTTTTCCAAAGTGAATTATTGGAATAGCCTTGTTGCGAAATAATTTCTCTCATGTGATAATATAGTTATGAACTTGTTACAAAGAACACGTTTTTAATTACTGTAAAACAGTACATCTCCCAATGTAAAACTGAAGGCCTGATTAAGTTTGCTTTACCAAATTTTCTTTGTTGTCACTGATTATAAAATGACTGTTTCCATGATGTGCATGCATTTTCAGTTTTAAGGAATATGTTTTGCTTAAAAAAAATGCCTTTTTTTCCCTGTCCTGAGCAGAGATTGATTTTTGGCAACTGGATGTGTCATGTTTTAAAAGAATCTATCTATAAAATTTCCTTAGGTGATCTGGAAAATACATATATTTATTTAGAATTATTCCTTTTGTTAGATGAAAGTGAAATATTACTGTGAATGCATTTTCTCTGTTCTGAATAACTGTCAAATGCTTAAAGTATTTTAGGCACTTGCATCTAAAAAAACCTAAAATTAAAAATAACTGAATTTCCACTAAGTGTTCCATCATGCTGCTAAATAGAAGGCAATTTTCTCATACAAAACCTGACCCTATTCATATTTTCAGTTGAATGGGAGAAATGTGAGTACTCTGAAAAGATCAGGTTGGATGTACAGATCTCTGCAAAAGAAGAATGAATACTTGTAATGTAGAAGACCTATGTCTAAATTCTTGCTCAGCCTAATTTGGAGCAGATCTTGTATCAAGCTTCCTCCAGCTCAGAAAACGTGCTGTGTTGTTGGGTATTCAGTCACTGAATCTTAAACTGTTGCTTAAATAATTGCATTTTTACAGGAGTAAGAACCAGGACCTTAACTCTCCCACCTGCTATGTACTGAACATAGCGAACTGTAATAAAAGCCATGCCTCTTTTTATTCAGTCTAAGTGGAATGAGCAAATAGGGTTGGAGGTTAAGTAGTCCTATTCCACTCCACCTTGTAATGGAGTTGAAATTCCCTTTCACTCCCAAACCAGAGTGAAATTCCCTTTTATCAGCTTGGATCTCGTTCAACCTCAAAATGTGAAGTTAGGTAAGGAAAGCTGAACAGTCAAATTGTGGAGCTATGCAATAGAAATCTGGGATGTGTTGAAGGTTCTCTCACATTGCCTGATAAAGTGGCAGTGCTGTCTTTGGAGCCCACCCTCCTTAGAGGAAGTCTGTGCACCCATTATTTTTAAAACTAATATGTAACAAACTCTGAGAAGTGAAATCAAAACTCACTTGTCATTCTTAGGAAAATTAATTTTTGTTTGGATTATACAGTGATTGTCACACGCTTATAATACTGCCAAGAACTCCACTGGATATCTAAGCAGGGTATAGCTTGTTTTGCAGATTTATCTCTGGGGTAACTCTTCTTTTGTTTTGCTTTTCTAATAACAGACTGTATTGAATGTCTGAATGGGAAGATGCATGTCTTTGTTCCTCCAGTGAACAGCTGAAATGTTTTTAAGCTAACCAGTGAACTGTTGTAACACAATTGCCTTTCATGAAAGCAGTTAGTTTTGCATTTGTTGATTGACTTCTGATGTCCATGGGAAAATGTATTAATAATAGTCTTTGCTGTTGGCTACTTGTGACATGATTTCTCATATTTTCGTTTTCAAGAGGAGGCTGCCTGTTTTAATAGATAACTTCATTTCTAACTCTGCTGTTATTTTAACTACTGCTAGCAGTTTGCTGCAGTGTCAGTCATAATCTTCCATTAATGGTAATTGCCAAGTGATGGAATAATGAAAGTGCTGGGACTACAAGTGTTGTTCAATACAACAAACATCTTCAACAGCCAGCTAGTGTATTCCAGCAAGGCTCATTTGGGTAAGTACCAAATCAGTACTGTCAGTTCAGAAGCTCCACATGGGGTATGTTTGAATACATGGAGAATAGGCAATTAATTAGCCTTCTAAACATGCAGTTTTTCAACGTAAGTTTTGATCCATGGGAGGACTTGGAAGATACATGTCTGACTTCAGCATCGAGCAGATTGTTACCTATGGAATCTAAATCTACACCAGTTTAGAATTGCTCCTATGCCTTTTTTTTTTTGTTTATGTCCTAGTCCAATATCTGTCCATATTGTATGCCCATGTATTGTCACACTGCATTGAGAAGTCTCATTTACATAAGTGTTTCTATGTTTAAGACTCTTGCTTATTCAGAATGTAGAACACTCTTTTCCTTGCTAGGAGGCTTCTTAGAGACAAAACTAAATAAGAGTTTGGAAAGTAGAGAACACTCCCTTCCAAGTACTGCAAGGCACCAATGACAATCTTAATCTTAAACATGTCTGCACTAGTGTAGGTGTACTCTATGTAATGTACTCCATACAGCATGAAGTAAATTAATCTTAGAGTTAGCGCAAAGTTGAATATAAGTGTTTCCTTAGGTTCTTAGACTGTCTGGTATGTTTTCCAGAGTGTACGGGTTTGTATAATCATTCATGTGGCCTCATCTATGTCTATATACTTCTGTAAGTTCTATGAGGTTCTGTAGTCAGAGAAAGGTATCTTTCTCTGCTGTGACTAAATAGTAAGCATAACTTTAGATTTTTTTTTTTTTCAATACTATGGTGTTGTTTGTATCTTCTGGTTGCATTATTATTGATGTCATTTTATTACTATCTAGGCTAGATGTAAATCAATTCAGATGTTGCCAAGATCTCCAAACCTACCACAACCTTGTTTGGTTTCCAGTTTTAGTATTTAGCACTCTGCGTTGGTGCAGGCCGAGTCAGTTACACAGTGTGAGAAAAAATTCTGTCTCTCACACTAAGCTACCAAGACTCCAGAAGTTGGTGGTACTATCTTTGATTCTCTTCCTCTTACTTATAGGACTCCTAATACCTGTTCAACAGACAGAGACTGTAGATGAACCCACTGCTGTCACACTCTTATGGAAAGAAGAGAAGGATCTGCTGGTGATGACTTCTTTTTGTCTGACAACTTAATAGTTGACTTATTTAATCAAGAATTAATGATTCAAATACATCTTTATCCCAGGAGAGATTGCAGAAATTTTGGGAGAGGAGTACATATTCTTTCAAGTGAAGCCTCACTGGTAGCATACTATGTGAAAAAATGGACATACTGTCCCACCTCAATTTTAAAAGAAAAGAGTTGAACCCTATTCAAAACATTGAAATCTCTGTCTCTGGATTTTGGATTCTGTTTACCCGTGTGGAAACTTCAGTGATTTACTGCGTATTTCTTTTTTTATGTTATTGTGAGCAAGCAAGTTGCATAACGTTTTGTTCAGATAGTGTTTCCAGGGAAAAATTAAGATTGTACGTGGAGGGAAATGACCTTCATCATGATTTTTTTTTTTTTCCTCCTTTGCATTACATACTGCCCTGGTCCAAGATTTATTTATTGCTTTTCACTAGAAAAGCAATGACAGGCCCAGAACTATTGCAGTTGAAATGTTTGGTTATTCCACAAGATGCCTGCCTTAGCACAGCTGCTACTGTGATGTATTTTCCAGTTGCCCCTTGTGGATAACCATGTAATACATCTTCATATTTTAAAAATACTTGTCCTCTTCAAAGTCAAAAGGGATGAATCAATAGAACTTGTCTGTTTTGAAAGTATTACATAGGAAATATAATTTTTTGTCTTAATAGTGTTGTCAATGAACATCTTGGAGATATTTTTGAGTTCTTTGACCAAGCCTTATAAATAACTGTAGTCAATGGGGCATAAGACTGTTGTCTGAGTTCTACAGTTTGACATATAAATGAGGTGATGCATTCATAGTGCCTAACTAACCATGCATACGCTCTTAGTTTAGGACGTTTAAATTATCTGACCAATTTAACCTGACCCAGGATGAAAGATGTTTACAAGCCAAATACTTCATGTATGGAAATGAAGAATAACTGGTTTAAGTGTACACAATATAGAAAAATAAAATAAAACTTGACATTTTGGTAATCGAAGAGATCAGGAAAAAACAAGTTAGACTGTGTGGTTGGACTTATTTAAATGTTTCCTCATGTGGAATCATAAGAAATTGTCTCTAATCTCTTCATACTGAAAGAGTATTCTGGGAACAGGTTTTAGTCTTGTGGTATAACTGTGAAGTTAAAGTCTGATGCTTTCATCTTGTTAGCCAGAGTAGTGCAGTGGCTGGAAATATGAAACAGTTTAGCCAGAGAACATCTCCTCTTTAGTGTCAGATTGATAGTTGATTACAGGTTTGAAGTTAGTAGAAGGGAAAAATAGAAAACACCGCTGAAAAATATTTATCCTACATTCATCTCCTCTTTAGTGTCAGATTGATAGTTGATTACAGGTTTGAAGTTAGTAGAAGGGAAAAATATTTACCCTACATTCCTCAGGTCATATTGCTTGAGCAGGAATAGATGAACTTCTGTTCCATTCTAAATAGTCACAGGTAAAGTGATTTGAAATGTTTGATGTGAATTTGAACTTGACTGGATTTGCATTTCTTTCAACGAAATTCTCCAAAAGCATAGCATTCACCAAAACAGGA
>NW_010242886.1:47030-59379 GCF_000690775.1 Eurypyga helias | reverse complement strand
AAGAGTGAGAGGAAATAGAAGTACATACAGAAGAGGATAAATCCTAGGAAAGTTACATGCACTATCTATGCTAACCTCACTTTGTTTTTAGCTCTAACATATGACACATACATTCATATAGCTTTCATGCAGAGGATTAGTCTGGGAGAGTTAAAAACCCCAAACTGCCCTAAATGTAGGTAGGAAACCCATCCAGTTTTGTAAACTCATTTATCACACATTTGTCATATTCCCATATTCCGAGTTTTCTCCAGCATTCCTTGCATCATTTTTAATATAGTCCAGCCCCAACACAAACTCTTTACCTCGTTATTAAGCCTGCTGATCTGTTGTCTGGTCTCTTCTGCTTTGATAACAAGCACAGCAGCACCAATTTCAGCCTCTGAAAATAATTCAAATATATGTAAATTAGATTAGTATAACAGCTTGGAAACAGCAATGCTATTCTTGCACTTATCCAGTGCTTTAAATTTAAACATAGTTTGTACTTGGATTGAATGAAAATAAAATCTTGTGTTTGGTGTTCAGTGTATCATGAGTAAGAAAAGTGTGACAAAGTTTGTACTGCTCTCTGAACCTGAAAGGACTGAAAATGATAACCTTGGTGCCAACTATGTGACAAGTCAACCATTTTTAAAAATCATGATTGAACTTAATTTTTATTTTTCTGGTTGGCTTGTAACAGCCTCCATGTAAAAGGTATACACATAACTATGTGAGGATTGTTTACTTGTAAAAGAAGAGATGTTGGAAAGAGTCAAAGCTGCACTAATTGCCACTTCAGCATTAGTCCACTGGTCTCCCCTCTGTCTGTTGAATTGTCCTCTGTTCTTGTGTTGAGTACCTTCCATGCCCAAAGGTTTGGGAGCATGAGGCTCCTGGCTGATCCTACATTACTGGTGATAAAATATAATGCATGAAAACACAGTACTCTCTGCAAGCCATTTTATCATGACTATCTGTTAGCCAGAAGACAACAAACGGCCTCCAGAACCCCATTGCATTCTTCTACAGGACTACCTGTGGTAAGGAAATGGTGCTGAAAGTATGGATATAATTAAATTCATTTATGCCACTTCTGAAAATCAAAGAAACAAAGGGGAACAAAAAATAGTTATGAAAATTGTTTTCCCTAAAGAGTAATTTTCCCAGGCAAAACTTGCCTCCAATTGTAGGAGATAACCTCGATTCCTGCCTGAGCTGATCAGAGCTGAAGTCAAAGGTTTGGCTTTCCTCATTATGGTTTCCATCTTCAATCCCATCAACAATTCTGTTGAGAAAAAACGGAGTGATGGACCAATTTCATAAACATCACATTCATAATTGTGCCATCAAAATTACTCCTAAAGGGCACATTTTTAAGCAGTAGTAAATTTAACACAACATTAAATTTCGAGAAAAGTAAAAACTATTATATTGGTATAACTTCTTGTGAGTCAATAAAGATTAAACTTACTGTTAAGAGGAAGGACTGTGAGGCCAAACATAATTAACTCAAGTTTCAAAATTTTCATGAATTCTGCAGTATATTCCAGGTCCTAACAAAATCTGTATTGAATATAGTCTGCTTTTGATATCTAAAGTAATCTGTTGCTATTCTTTTTTCTGCACAAACTAAAGATGCTTCACTATCCTCTTGTTAAGTTTAAATCTCCCTGCACATAACAGTCAGGCTCTTATATCTGGCTTACTTAGGCAGAGCCTAAGCCTGAACATAATATATTTATGAAAACATCTTTGCAAACCATAGTCAAAATTGTGGTTGGCATGCAAATAGCTATTCAAATTCAGGGTATGGGAAGATGTGTAGACGAGCCTGCAATGTGCCAGTTATGTTAGTATTGTATTAGCAACAACTTACATCAGTATTAGATCTAACTACTAGAAGAGACATTTTTGTCAGTTATTTGTACTCATGCATTGCAGTTTACCTTCAATTTGCAGTGTCAAGAAATAAAAAAGCGCAATTTATACAATAATCCCATGCTGTATAAAAGATTAGAAAACTGGTATCAGGTGGAGGAATCAATACACATTATTAAGAATATATAATTATGAATATTTTTTCTCATTTATAATAAATTGTGCTATAAAGACATCTGTTTTAAAGTCAGTGAAAGAGACTTAGAAAACTGCCAATTGGCAGACATGAAGCATCAATTTGCTGTTTTGTCCAGGCACAAGGTTCGGAATTTCTTACAGTAGGCAGCTTGAGCTTCTCTGGCCTATCCCGATATCTGCAGCTGAAAACCCGAATGATTATTTTGTTTGAAATTTGCTATAATACCTGTTTAATGTCATCTGGCCTCACTGCTTCAAAAGTAAATTTTAAACACCTATATCCCATTTGTAGAGTTTTCTAATTACATAAAATGCTAACATTTTAACTGTCTTTAAAGCACACAGGGGAAAACCTACTCAGACGTGACTTGGAATTTTATAAATGCTTATAGTCTTTAAAGTGTTTAAAGATTCAGACTAAAAAGAAACCCTACTAGCAAAACTAGCTAGTTCTGGAGAGCCAAAAGACAGGCTTCTACGTGGGAAATATGTAACGGGCAAGATGCTTATTTATATACAAGGAACTGACTGTGGAACAACATAATCAAGTGAGGTCTCACCCCTTTCTGAATTAGTTATTGTACAGCCCTGAATTTTCTCCTGAAGACAGACACTTCCACTTCTAGAAGCCAAAAAGTCAGAAAAGATTAACATGTTACCTCTTCTATAAAGTTGGTCAGGGCTAGACTGCACTCATCCATGTGGGCCTGAAGAGATTTAAATTCATAAATGTCTCCTGCCAGTACTACCTTTATCATCACAATTTCTTCCTTTTGATGCTCTTCTACTTTGTAAGCAGTACCCAAAAAGTCATTGGGAAGACTATAACTCTGTACTAAAAGTTATGATGCTGGCTTCTATTCCTTGCACCAAGAACAACTTAAATATTTTACTCAGGCTTTCTGCTTTACTGCCTTTACTGTGGTGTACAAAAGAAGAACCTGAAGCACCAGTGAAGAGTTCTGGTTGTCTTATGCTGGGTAACATCCACAGTAGAACAAGTTCTTAAGCAGACAAAGTATATTTTCTTGAAAGAGTGAAGTTATTTACCTGACAACTGCACTGACTGGACATTTCAACCAGAATTTTGCCTTCCCTTGATGCTGCTGTCCAACAGCATAAAACCCGAGGATCTTAATTAAGGTCTTATTTTCTCTTTAACACTTACAAAGAAAAATTTAAGACTCTTTTTAAAGTGGTTTTAACTTCTCAGTTTAAATGTTCTAATAATATAAACTCATTTAGGGAAATAACATCAAAGTGTTCTGGCTGGAAAATAAAGTCTGAAAACCACGTATGTTTTGGGCCAATTTTCCTGCCTATTAACAGGATTATTCTGCAGTTATAAAATTATGAATGGAAATAGGAAATAATAATATATTTAACAATACTTGTTTAACATTGTGCCAATGTCTGGCTGCGTATATTCAGGACAATAATGAACAAGATTACATGTCGTCAGAAAATATGAGGGGTACCTTTTCCCTGAATTACCACTTGTTATGCAAATAATAACGACCTTTGCTCATAGCTGACCTGAACCAAATTCATATGAGATCTAGGAAAGAAATGAGAAAATATCCACTATGCATTTCAATTTTGCTAGTGTATAGGCTGTTTTTTCACACATTATTTTCCCCTGTATTGACAAAACCTAGTTTGTATCCTGCTCCTATTTGAAAAGCAACTCTACTGATCGAATATATGATAAGGACGAAAGATCTGCATACAGTTATCCATATTCTTTCTATGATTATATCCTTAGGGACAGGTGCCTTGACAGACCTAAACAAATATCAGTCAAGCTGTGGCTGTTGCATCTAGTGAATAAAGGAAGTTCTGGAACGCATAAAATACTTCAAATTATAGAAACTAAAATTGAACTGGAAGATCAACTGCTGCACCTCCTTGCATGTGAAAAAGTGATTATGATTTTCATAAAGAACTGATCCCAAAACTCTTGGTTAATAGTTAATTATTACCTTGCAGCAATTTAGAAATAAGATACGTAAATTATCTTACAAGTAACATACAAGTAAGGAGTTAAAATATTTAAAATTATCACTAATAATATGATAATATTCTTGTTTATGTTAAAAGCCACAGCAAAACTGACTTTCTCAACTCCATATTTATCACAGAAGCATAGAATGGTTTGGGCTGGAAGGAACCTTAAAGACCATCTAGTTCCAACCCCCCTGCCATGGGCAGGGAAACCTTCCACTAGACCAGGTTGCTCAAAGCCTCATCCAGCCTGGCCTTGAACACTTCCAGGGATGGGGCATCCACAACTTCTCTGGGCAACCTGTTCCAGTGCCTCACCACCCTCTCTGGGAACAATTTTTTCCTGACATCTAATCTAAGTCTACCCATTTTCAATTTAAACCCGTTACCCCTTGTCCTGTCACTACCTGCCCTTTTAAAAAGTTCCTTTCCAGCTTTCTTGTAAGCCCCTAGGTACTCTCTAGATACTTGCATTATCAGGGTTTTTTTTTCCCCTAAAATATAAATCACCTAAATATTTTCTAATGTTGTTAGGCAATATTTTTTCATTGTAGAGCTCTACTCCAATAATTTCTGTATTTGCACAGCTATGCTGTAGTATCATCTGTTTGCTTTCTATATTGCTCTCTGATGGATTCAGAATGTTTCACAGTGCTAATGTGGGAATGCATATTATTATAGATGGACAAAATGATACCATAAAGCCAGACCATTCAAATAGTCAGTTTTGTAATTGCTCAATACTTTCTCTTTTACTGGTAGAAATACTTTATATTGCAATAAAGTCCTAAAGTCATAACATTCTGCATAGTGTGCAATAGCGCCTACAGTAAGAGGACTTCTCTGTGGGATGAAGAAAAGCATCAACTATTAAAGCAAAAATGTTATGTAGCATTCACTCATGATATTTTTGATAGGAGTTATATGATAGAGAAGAAAATTACTCTTCATAACTATTACCTTGGGCTCAGGTCAGGTGGACAACTGGTGGTCAGTGCTGAAAGGTGTAACTTAAGGTTTTTCTCCTTCCTTCTGCAGTAGTAATGGAGCTCCGTTTCATGTTTTGTTCTTGAGGGGTTTGAACTGCAAGCACGGATGGGGGAATGAAAGGGCACCGTTCCTGAGGCCAACTGCTTCAAATTTCTCCCTAGGTGGCTTTTATTGCTTCCAGCCTTCTTCTGCTGAGAGCAATTTGTGCTTCTTGTGTGGATTGGTGAAAGGGTACTGTTCTCTTCTTCTCCCTCCTCATCCTCGTCCTCATCTTCCACAATTGAAGGGAGTCTCTTCTTTATATTTCCATTTCCCTTGAGCTCTGTCTAAAATAGAAGGTAATACATACTAGCATAAAATTCAAAGCCCGATATTGCAGAAATACAATTTCTTCTGGTATTCACCCTGGAAGAAACCCAGATCTAGCACATCTTTCATTTCTCATTAGAGATAGCATATGTGAGAAAAAAATACAAGCAAATAAAAAAACGTTACTAGCAACTTAGCCAGTGAAGTCACTGCAATATATTTTGTTACTAAGATTACATGACTAGGTCTTACAAGCCATGTGCCGTATGTACACTTGAGTAGATTAATCTTGTTTTACTGAGGCATTATTTCTTTTGAATGTTACACTCTCAGACTCCTGGTGGACCAAGGGAAAGAACTGTGGCTGGTAATTCATATAATTCCACATATGAAACCATTTATAATGTATAAATAACATTTACACCAGTTCAGCTCAAGGCCAAATTTTCTCTGCATCCTTTTTAGTTGTTGTAACTGAAACCGCTGCGGGGATATTAGGCAGACTTTTCAGTTTATACAAAGTCCCATTAATGCACCAATGGTGTGACAGTGTCAGCTTCAGAACTGGGTTGTGAAAAAGCAAAGCTACTTCTGTTTTTAAAAAAATGCAATTTGAATGCTTGATGTTGGAACCAAGCCAATTTAGAGGCAATTTAGGTCTGGGGTCTGTACTTTGGTAATTAAAGCACATTGTAAGAAAGTAATACATTATTTGTTATCGTTTCATGGTAACAAAATACACTGGTCATGAGTGCTGAGATGTGCTAACGTGGAGCTCATTTCAGCAGGAGATCATAACTCAAAAATACTTCCATCTATTCCCATTGTATTTATTGATATTTATTGGTAGTAGGTAAATGGACTAAGGCAGAATCAGGTTCCAGGTCAAATTAACAAACTCCACACATCTCAGTGAAGAGGACAGCCAAATGCAACTTCATGGTTTCAGACAATGTTGCTATACCTATGCATTTTTTTTAGCAGACTACTCCTCTTAATCAAGCTTGATTGAGGTACTGCTAACTTCAGAGGGAAAACCTCAGATGAGTTTGTATAGTGAAATTTCCTACGTTCAGGCCAAGTAAGATTGACTGGGTGAAAATGCAGACTTGAGGAATTTATCCAAATACTCTAAGGCCCTATTAAAATCTGTCTAAATATTTTGCAGAATGGGTCTAATCTAGTAGTTTTTTACAGCACACTTCCACTTAATGAATGCTCTTCTCTTAGTATACATTGACAGATTTAATGAACTAGGTCCTTTCCATCTGAGATGTATGAAAAGGTAAGAATTTAAAACAGGTAAAAAACCTGTCTATATAAACAGTCTTGTCAATCGTAACAGTTATCTGAAGGCTGTCATCATGATCAAATTGTACAAGACCTGGCATCAACTCAGCCTATAATGTACGGAGAATCCGCATTAACCGCATTGAAAACTTTGGCTCAGGTAACCATGTATTTAAAATGCAGGTGCTATAGTAGGATATCCAAATGCAGCACCTGGAAGAAAAGATCATAAGCTGTTACTCATAAAATGGACAGTGACAGAATAGAGGGTGCTATTTGAAGTCTCGTTCTGAAACCATGAACATCAGCTGGAGTTCCACTAGCTTTGCTCTGGCCATAACTGTGTGCATGTTTCAAAGTCAAACTTGCCATATTTAAAATGTGGCTAACATACCTGAGATAGCGTAGACTTGTTTGATAATTTTGATATTACCTGAAAAAAACAAAACAAAAAAGAAAAAGTAGCAAATATGTGCATCTGCACAGTATTGGCTTCCAAAACCACACATCATCTGAACCAAAGCATTCACGTTGGTACATGAAACGAATCTCATGAAAAAACAGCTGTATTATATTAAATGGTGACATAGCACTGAACTAAGGACATTCCTTGGAAGCAGATGTTGTGAGGAAAAGTTTTATTTTAATTAAAAAGATAGTTCCTGCAAAAATAACAGTTTACTTACCCAAAATGTTGGGTCAAGGCTTTAAACATGGGTGAATGTATGCCTGGTGGGTTTCAGTGCTCATTTGGTGGATTCTCATGCAGGAATAGTGCTCTGCTTTGGACCTACCTCTTTGTACCTTAAGGTCCTGTGGCCCCAGCCTAGTCCTTTTATGTGGGTGATCTAACTAATTGCAGTGTCTGTGGGCAATTTTCAAAGGCAGTGATGGGACTGAAGCAAGTAGGAACAATATAACCCTGAGGGAGGTACATGCCTAGAAGCTATTCAAGGTCATGACATTTTCCCTTCTTGGATTAAACAGAAAGCAAAACAAAAGAAAATGAAGAAGAAAAATCATGCAAATCTAGTAACTACTTCTAATAAGATCTACTGGAACTGCTGAATATTACCTGCTATGAACATTCTGTTGTTTATTTGAATGTTCACACCCTGATCACGGGCAAGCCTCTGACAGTCTACGTGCTGTATTTAAAGGAAAACTTTAGTCTGCCTGGTAGAATTATCAGAAGTGATTTTCAGCTTTCCTAAACCCACATGTCATGATAAAAAGTGCTTAACAGCCATCAAATTTAGCTTCAGTTTGTTTTTCTCCAAACTCAGGTAGAAGAGGTTCAGCCATTCTGGGATTTATTGAGACTTCCCAGTTTGTTTGATATAAGTCTTCAGAACTCCTAAATACAAAAATTATAGGCACAGATTTGGAAAAAATAATTGTGGGATGTTTTGTATTTTTTTTTTTCCCCTTCTTCACAAGTCTTTCGGGTTAACCTGAAAACTGTTTTGTAGTTGGTCATAAAAGTGAGGGTAGTAGCAGTGATATAATGTACATATACACCATATTTAGATTTCTGTAAGCAGAAATCCTACTCCATAACAGCCAAGCCAGTAAGTAGCAGGTGTATCAATAAATTTAGTAATAACACTCTAATAACTGCCAAACAGAACAACCACAATAATTAGGCTATGTAAATAAAATCACTGCTCTGTTCTTCCTGAATTTGATAAAGTACTAGATAATGTTAGCAGAGAATGAGATCTCAGACACTGAAATCTCTGAGCTTGCACTGCAGTCTATGTCAGTTGAAGAAATTTCATCTCCTTCAAGATTCAGGAGAACTAGAAATACACTAAAATATTAAATTTAGGATTAGGAAGCATTAATCGCACATTTTGCACATCTATTTAAGAAGATTAATTTACAGTAGTGCCTCAAAGTTAGGGATATCCGTTTGCTTGAATTCTAGGCACAGGTGCAGCACAAATGTTAAATAGCAACCTTAATTAGAATACCACACCAATCCCAAACATTAACAACAGTTTCACAGAAGAACTCAGAAAGTATGAATTTACCTGATAAAGGCTTTATGTGTGATTCGTAATATGTAGTTAGCAATGCAGGTGAAGTTTTCTCCTCACATTATTTTTTTCCCTGAAAACATGTGTTAATCCTGATTGTACATTCTGATAACAAAGAAATCATTATATGGGTGCCTCCTCGATGTCCTGGTGGCGTTTCTCACAGCACTGCTGGCATCTTTTACCTGGGCTGGGCTTTCAGCTCCATGCCCAGGTGATAGCACTGTCCTCTGGGTGCAGGACCTCTCTGCTGCCCATCAGCACAACAGGCACAGCCACTCATTGGTCCTCCTGGTCTCAGCGGTACCCTTGCTGGTCACTGAGGCAGGGAGAAACTGGCTGCAGGGGAAATGGGGGTAATGGCAGCACGTTGGTGCCCTTTGACCTTACCAACAGAAAGGTAAAGGGATCTTGAAGAGAGGTTGTTTTTTACAGGGTGGGGAAGGAGTATCCTTGGGAGGGAGGGTAGCAGAAAAGAAGGACAGATATGAACAGGGAGCAGGTGATGTGCAAAACTACTCATCAGAATTTCTTCTTTCATTTCCCCAAACTGACCCTTTTAACCCACTGGGAACAGCTTCAGTCTGGATAAATTGATACTTTTAGAAAAACTCTAGACCTATAAACTTTTTTACATAGCACAGAAACCACAGTAGAGTGTTGTAATTGCTTCTGTATTAATACACTGCAGCCATGTTTATTGTTTGTAACTTTGAACACCGTATCTTGGACACATAAATAAAACATGGGCCTGGACTTTATGGCTTGGTGGTTGAAAGCTGGTAAAAGAAACTATAATTAATGTGTGACCAGAGAGAATTCTCAAGAGTTTGGCTTTTAAACCTCCTCCAGCTTCTCACTTCTCTCTCTCTCTCCCTCCAAAAACACCATTTTAAAAGAGAAAAAGATAAACATAAGAACAAGAGCAAAGCCAGTTAAAGGGCAGAAGATTTAAAGACCTCACCATGCTTCCTCTCTGTAAAAATGTAGTGTCAGAGTAAATAATTATGAGGTGCTGTCCTATTTCTAGTCTGTAACACCTTTTATTTAGGGCAACACATTGGTGTAGCCTTCTACAAAATGCATTTTATACATTTTGCGTTTCTTATGCAAAAAGAAAGAAAATCCAAAATAGCTCACATTCTAGCCTTTTAAATGAAGTACAACTCTTAAAGGGTAAAGGCTGCTGAAAGAAGAACACTGATATTTACCCTGCTATGCATTAGAAAAAAACCCAAAAGACTGATATTAGCATGAATCATGTGAAACACTGTCAAAGGGTCCAATTTAAACTCTAATTTGCCCAGGTGTCTCTTTATGTCTTGTGAAACCAACTATTAAATTTAATTTTACAAGATAAAACAATAATAAATCATGTACCAAAAGGAGACTCACAAAATTCTTCTATGTATATAACCTCAAAACTATAATCTTGCAATTATTTAGGATGTTAACATATAGAGCTTAAAAATTCAATAATCTTTATCATTGCTTATAATAAGCACAAAAAGAGTATTTCCCCATCTGAAAATACTGGTGGTTTGCTGTTGAAAGCCGGTGACAGGGTCAAGAGACTGTAGTCTTTAATAGAAGGATCGCTACCAAGAACTGTGGCAAAACCAGGTAATTAGCTGTACAATAATTCAAAGTGAATTCCTATTACAAGACACTAAAAAGAGAAATATAGAGATGCAGTTAATTTAGGGGCTAACGCATTCAATGTCTAAGTAAGTAAACTTGCATTTTTTAGCTGAACAAAATGCTATCAGCTTTTACTGGCCTCGTTCCTGTTGCCTTCGCGCAGGTAGAAACAAAAATAGAAACATAATTTTGCTGATTTGCTTGTAAGTCTTGGGTCCTAAAATATATGAATAATTCTCTGTATCTGCAGAGTCAGAAGGATAAAATACACTTTCAGGAAAGGATTTGAAATCAAACTAGAATATTAATGTTCAGTGTTTGGAAACAGGAAAAACCCATTTAGAAGCATTGGCAGTATGTGTGTGGGGGAAAAGAACATATGTGATATGTTCTAGTCTTTGCAAATTTACTGTATGGCAATGGAAATGATACAAGTACATAACGAGGGATTATTGTACAGCTGAAAAGCTTAATGCCTCACATGTGTTCAGGCCTCAGTTTTCCATAATCAGGAAATTTGTCAATGAAATATCACAAATCCTTTAAATGACAAAGGAGTCAATCACTTGCAAAGGGTTTCTCAGGTTAGATACAATTGTTTTCCCATCTACATTTATTGAGAAATTGCCCACTTTCTTTTTTTCTTTTTAAGACTTTCTACAGTTCATTGGCTTGTTTTCTCAGGTTTATTCTTGACTCTTCCTTCCTTAATGAAGAGATGAAAAAAACGTATTTTGTGCAAGCAGATGTGTGTATATTGCATTAACAGCAACATCTGAACAGCAGTTCTGTCACAAGTATTTTATGCTAGGTGACAAATAACTGAATTGACATGACCTCTGCAGTATTCTGTTAAGTCATTATCATACATAATTCCTCTTTTGAATAAATTATAGACTGTGAAGTTTGGACAAATGTTCAATAACTGGCTAGTTGTGGTTAGCTTTGAATAAGCTTTTTGTAAATAAATTCTTTCTTGGATTTGAATTTCTCACGAGCTTTTATATTTAGTATTAAAAGTTTACTTTTCATATATTTCTTTAAAATATGGATGTTAATGAATATTTTACTTTTTGGGTGGCAATTTGATCAGCACATTAACCTCTCGCCAGTTCTTCCAGAATTAAAAAAGTGCAAATTGAGCACACATCTGGCCCCTGGACATATTCAGAGTTAAAACTTTGGGGAAAACAACAGAACCGTGAAAGTGATCCGCATGATTTCACCTCAGGGCAAGAAGCCATGTCTTGGCATGTGAAGATGTCAGCCAAAGTCTAAGTATGTAAACTTTTTAATAAGAGAGCCATCATCATTTCCTTCCCCTGAGATGTAATTTGTGTTTTCTATATATGTATAATCAAGAAAAGCCCAGCACATAGCTTTTTGAAATTCTTGGCAGCTTTGTTATTCAAGTTCTTCATAAATTAGAAACTAAGACAAAATGGACACTCATAACTGAATAAAATTGCTTCAGTTTTCAAAAGACAATGATATAAAACCAAACTCAGTGTCAGAGAAATCTTATATCAATTTTGCTGAAGGAATGATCATAGTGTGATTATCCATGGAGCCTGTCTCTGAATACTTATATATATATGTGTAGTAATGTGCTGTATATATTTTTATACTGTATGTATATATTTGTTAATACAATAATTATTTATCACAGCATTGAGAAAGTGATCTATATACAGTTGGAACTGTATTTTCAGCAGAACTCTAGTTACACTTATGTATGTAGTTTCACTAGCTGTGGTTTTACTGAGTGAAAGTATAGATGATTAAAAAGAATAATATTCTGATATATTTATTTTTATGCCAGTGAAATATTAGAATGCACTTGTACATAAGTAATTTGGTTTTCATTTTAATATGCTTTCATATCTTTGAGCAGAGGAGTGGGTCTAGATGACCTTCAGAGGTCCCTTCCAACATCAGCTATTATACTGTTTTATGATGTTTAAAAAACCCCTGCACTAAAAAGGATACCAACTCAATAAAAATAAGAGCAC
>NW_010242886.1:0-47005 GCF_000690775.1 Eurypyga helias | reverse complement strand
GGTACACAAGTTACACTGATTATTGACAGTTTTCTCAAAGACTACATCATATTTAATTTTACTCATTTCAGCATGTATCCTGAGGTTATAACGACTCTGCAAGGGATATAGGAACTTGAAGCAAGTCTGACATGCTCATTATATCTCAAGGTAGTCTGTGCCTTCAGAACCAGTGTTCTTACAGAAGAAATTGTGGTAAGTACTATCATTTTCTTCATAAGTTATTCTTACTTTTTGCACAGAAAAATAAAAGGATGGGTTACTGTAAAAATACTTCTAAATTTAAGGGCACTATCTGGTGGTTGCTACATTGATGAAAATTAAAAGCAATTATGGAGAAAAAAATCCACCCTCTAAATTCATTCAAGATCTATTAGGAGTAATTTTATTGGCTATTTTTTTTCCAATGCAGAAACAAAGATATAATATTAATATTGTAAAAGTTACATTATCATGTTTCCTGAGGCACAGTGAAATATATGGGAAAAAATTATCCTCTAGTACCCCTGTGTAATTGAAATAGAAATATGGTTAGATTCCAAGACAATACTCTCTGAAAGCCAGGAGCTTTTCCTGGCTAAAATTCTGTTTGACACAGTGTTTTATACCCTCCTCATACCACAGTCTAAAAACATCAATAAGCTGCTTTGCTAGCCTGGATTTTTTTTTTTCCAACATGTAACCCTCTGGTTAAGCTTTATAAGCTGATGCAGAATGCAATAATCCCAGGAAGTGAAATGAATGAGCATGAAGAGTGTTCAAAATTACTCAAAAGCTAAAATTAGAAGTAAAATTTTGTCACTCATTTAAACAATTAATTTGAGTTACAGTGAAAATTGTTTTTATGTGTCAAGAAAGTGCTATGGTCCAATTGTGAAAATCCTTTACATATATTGCACTGACTAGTCTTGTTATGAATAACGTATAATTGTCATAATTCCTGTCTCTTAACCCATTCAGAAAAGTAAAAGGGTGACCACAGAGGTAGGAATATAGGGATGGGTCACATATATATAACATATTCCCAGACCCTAAATGGATAATTTTCCTCTCCTACCCTCTGGCCTCTTCCACATCTTGTGGGATTCATCCTTGCAGCCAATTACCTATTTGGTTTTAGATGTAAAATAGAAGAGACTTGTAAAAACAAGGGAATTAATGAAAAAAATTAATTAATGGAAAAGATGACATAACTGCATCAATAAACTGTGGTGGGATGAAACTTCTAGCTGAAAAATGACCACAATCAGAACAATAAACTATTAGAGAGACAAAACCAGACAGCATACCTAGCTGACTGTTGTCATTTTCAGAAATAGTAGGATGACTGAAGGCTACAGAAATGAGACAAGAGCATACCAGCAAAACAAATATTCATCTGGTAGGGATACTAGGAAAGTAAATAAAAAGGCCACCAAGCCTGCAAGAGAAAAGGAATACTGGTCTGTCCTTTTTGAATTACAGTTTCCTTATTGAATTATTACTCAGCGGTGTACCATATTGAAGGATATATTAGGAACATGATACTGAGATGATTAGCTTGAGGGGTACTGGATGAGCTGATGGCTCAGAGGCACCACAGATCCTGCTCACCAATGACTGCAAGTAAACAAGCTTTATGAGTTAGCAGACAACAAAAAGATGTGAAACCCGGCTCATGCTATAGCTCCAGGTCAGCCCTGCTCCCATGCTGAGGGAAGCCGGTAATTGCCAGGTTGAGGGAGCAGAGGAAAGGCTGACTGTAATACCATGCAGGAAGGAGGGTATTGCAGCAGAATCAATTGTCCAAAACTAGTATACACCCTCAACAGCCAAAGATCCATCAGAACATGCTTAATGTCATGAACACAGGTAGGAGACCTGTGAAATATCTTGTAAAGAGCTAGGTGACACAACTAATTCCAAAACTGCCTCTTATTAATTTAAAATCAGAAATTAAATGTAAAACAAGTGAAGGAACAGGTGGGTGTGGTTTGGGTTTTTTTTTTTTTTGCCAGTGGTCATGTTCTTCTATAGCTGCACAAACCTATTACTGTTTCAATAGAATTATAGAAGTTGAGCTGTGTGATACTGTACGAGTTCTGCCTTGTGCAACAACAAGATGATTTATTTTGGGAAGATGGAGAGGGAGAGAGAGAGAGGGGAGAAGGAAAAAAAAAGTAAAGTCTAGGTGGTCCCAGAAGCATGACTGAAAAATTGGAGTAGCTTGTAAAATGTGAAAGAACACTGAGCAATATTTTACAGCAGCACTGATTACAGTGGTCCATGCATACAGGCAGGTAAGAGACCTGCTCCAGTGAACACACCAGAAGTCATGATGTCTCAACCTTAATGATGTCTTCACAGTTTTAAAATTATTTTAGTTTTTGATGGTATGAGGAGCACCTTCATTCCTATACTATAATCACTGAGAAGATGAGAAGTTTGCAGACTCCATCTCATATCAAAAGAGATATAAAAGGGAAATGGAAATATAGTAGCTGAAGGTCAGAAAGCAGTGGATGCACAGCCATCAGTCACTTCAGCTCTCTAATGGAACAACAGGAATTTGTTCTGTGTGGCTGCCAAGTGCACACTGACTAAAGAGAACGATAATAAACAGAAATCTAATTTTTTTTTCCCCAACTAATCATGCAGATAAAGTATTAGGCTTCTGTTGCTTTAGGTGATTTATTCACTTCTCTACTCCATCTGCTCTAACAGTGCTTGTACACAAACACAAGAATCGCCACTGACTGGTGTCCTGTTTTTAAGTATTTATACCTACTGTGCTACAGACAATAAACACCAGTGAGTTACAGCAATAGTACACTATCTTCTGCCAGATGAGCTACTGAAAAAGTGGGTGCTTAACTGCAAGTAAGTTTGTTTAAAAATGATGTTTTCCTACGAGTTATCCAACTCCACTCTAAATATCAAAGTTGGCTTTTTACCTTTCCTAAGTAGCCACTTCTTTCTACACAGTTGCTGGGTAATGTGGCAAAACCCTCTTCTCTATTAAAAAGGTGGTTGGGATTATTTGGGAACTCTTATGTGGAAATTATTTATTATGATAAATAATTTACAACCTGTAATTTTTCTGCAGTGTACAGGATGATCTAAACAGGGGTGGAAGAATTATGACTAAGTGTAGCATTGTAGAAAAAGTTGGTTTGAAATTTATTTTTTTAAAGCATAGGTTTTATAATAAAACACATAGGTAATATGCAAGAAATAAGATTTTTTTTTTTTTGCTCAGAAAGTGAAATGCATCAGTAAGTAATTATATTATTAGGTTTTCTTATCTTGCAGCAATTGCCAAAATTAAAAGTGGCTACTTAAAAACCAAACACACTTATTTTTCCTTAATATAAATAAAATTTTAAACAGGATATCTTTTTTTTTTTTTAAGGCAAGATACTATTTATTATGCAAACAATAAAGACACATTAAAAATCAGAACTGTCATGCTGTTTCCATTGCTGATCCATAATAGGCAATCAAATATGTAACAGAAAAAATTCCTTCTGATTTATCACTGTATTGGAAAGCACAGTCCTATATTACAATATCTAGAAAAAACATGAGTAAAGAGGCAAGAAAGAATGTATGTCAAATACATAATGTACTAGCTGAAAAACCGTGACTAGGCAGGCTTTCAACTGAATTTTGTGCTTTTCTTTTTTCTGCCTACAAGAGCTATACCACCAGTTGGCAGAAAGAAAGGTAAAAGTCTAGAATTAAACCACTTAAAAAGAAATAAGGTAGAATTACATATATGCTCTTGAAATACTTCTTTAATGCTTAGCTGAAATGAACCAGAAAACTCAGCATATTTTAGATTAGAATTTGTAGACACTTTTCTTCCCCATCTGTGCCCTCTGTTGTATGATACAGAGCTTAGAGCTGTTTTCACCTTTAAGAACAATTGTTTTGGCCAGTTGTCAGGTTTCCCAGTAGAAAACAAGGAACATCCCTTGTAATTTGTTTGGTATTGTTAATAGCAACCTGAGCTTTATTATATTAAAAACCCCAACTCAATAATTAAAATTAATAAATTCTAAACACCAGCCTCTCCAAAGGACAAGAATTAAGTCCTGTTTTGCCAGATAGTGCCTTTCTTGGGAGGGGTGGGGTGGGGGGTGAAAAGAGCTTCTCTGTTGTCTTTTAGAATTTATTTGTCTATTTATTTATTTTATTATCAAGGAGCCTGGCTAAGGTGCAGTGGGCAGAATCTCAATGTTCTCAACTGGAGGAAGAATCTAACCACTTTTCTCGTGCAATCTGTGTCATTATGTTTCACTTACACTGTGGATTCACTGAAGGAAACAGTTCTTCCCCTGCTTCAGAGACTATTTTCATTTTAAAAAGAGTAGCTTCTCCTCCTTTGAGGGAAGGGGGAATGGAAGCTCTAGCAAGAGGCAGAACACTACTTTTAAGGCTACAAAAGGAAATGTAGATTCTTATTAACTGCGAGTCCTGTCTGCAAAGACAGACTTTTGAATCTTCAGGAATATAAACTTTTCTTTTTAAAAATGACACATATTGATAGTGTTCTAGTGAGTCAAAGATTGTGCCTGCATGGGTCTTATCTTACTTTGGGACTTCATTACACCTTGAGGGATGGCACAGGTGCCAAAGAGGCCTCTTATTCTTTGTATCAATCTGGCTGTAACCAGCCTTTAGGTTTTTTTGATGAATAATGTTGTCTACACTATAGACGCTTCTGCATAGACACAAGAAATAATCAGAAACAATAAACTCTTAAAAAGCCCACAAAGATCCTGTGCAAATATTTACCTGTTCTGAGTTTCTCATAGGATTATTGAGTTATGAACATCTGTTACTGCTCTCTAAATATATAGAATCATAGAACAGTTTGGGTTGGAAGGGACTTTTAAAGGTCATCTGGTCCAACCCCCCTGCCATGATCAGGGACATCTTCAACTAGATCAGGTTGCCCAGAGCCCCATCCAACCTGACCTTGACTGGTTCCAGGAGTAGAGTACCTACCATCTCTCAGGGAGACCTGTTGTAGTGTTTCACCACCCTCATTGTAAAAAATGACTTCCTTACACCTAGTCTGAATCTACTCTCTTTTAGTTTAAAACCATTACTGCAACATGACCTGCTAAACAGTTTGTCCCTGTCTTTCTTACAAGCCCCTTTTAAGTACTGAAGGCTGCAATAAGGAGCCTTCTTCAGGCTGAACAATCCCAATGGTCTCAGCCTTTTTTCATGGGAGATGTATTCCAGTTCTGTGATAATTTTTGTGGCCCTCATCTGGACTCACTCCAACAGGTCCATGTCTTTTCTGTGCTGAGGGCTCCAGAGCTGGATGCAGTACTCCAGGTGGAGTCTCATGAGTGCAGAATAGCGAGGGAGAACCCTCTCCCCTGACCTGCTGGCCACACTTCTCTGGATACAGCCCTCTGTCATAATCTGTGTCATTTAGTGAACTATTTAATGACTATGACATCATGGTCACAGACCTAGAAAAATTGATTGAAACACCTGAATGGCTGAATTGTTTTAATGTCCCAACTCCAGCTACCAAACAGATTTTCCTAACTGTCCTGAAATCATTTAGCACACTTACAAAAACAGTTTCTCAAGAAAAATTCAGCAAAGCAAGCAAAGGACGGAATATATATAATCAATGCAAAGACTTTTTACTTAATTAGCATCTGTCTGTGATGGGAATATATAGAAGGATGGCATAATACCCAGTGTGATTGCACACCCATTAATGGTTATAATAATAAATCACTTAAAAATTTCTGGGTTTAG
Organism: Eurypyga helias; assembly: GCF_000690775.1. Lineage (NCBI taxonomy): Eukaryota > Metazoa > Chordata > Aves > Eurypygiformes > Eurypygidae > Eurypyga > Eurypyga helias. The sequence continues at coordinate 41,236 of NW_010242886.1, read as the reverse complement.
AGATATCATGAGGAACCATTGAAACTTTATCTCCCTCGTTTTGTGACTTTCTGTTTCTCTATCCATTACTCATTAAAGGCTGAAATAGCTACACGATTGCCAGCTCCTGTAGTTAAAATCTCCTGAGATTTTCTTTCAAGATTTCTTAAACAACACTTTCAATCTTTCTATAACCAGATAGCTACAGTTTCTACTTGTTACTGGGAAATCGGGTTACAGCTCCTCCTTATTTTATTGAAAAGTGACATGGCTATGGAAGTCCTGGAGCTTTTTCCACCATTACGCCTCATTTGTTTTTTAATGCAGATGGAGCGCATCATTATATACACTCTTAGACTTGCAAATGAATCAAGAAAACAAATTTTAAATGTTTTCCTAGAGATTTCTGTGTGGGTATGGTTGTTACAGGATCTAGAGCTAAGTATCCAAATTTGCCACTCCAGGATCAGGAAACCCCAGATGACTTTTGTCCCTCTGTGGTGGTCCACTTACTTTTAATTCAGTTCAAAACTCTTATTCAATTTTATATGAAATGAGCAGTTCAAACAACACAAGGAAGGGGATAATGGATCACCAGGAATGCATCTTTCTGCAGCCTCACCTGTTTAATGCTGACTTAGTGTGTCAGGAGATCTACAATCTAAGGTGGTTTTGGTGGACTGTGACTGAAAATGCAGTAATATTTTAGGTCAGAACTGAAAGGCACTTGGCAAGTCTTAGAGTGTAAATTCATGTTATTTCACCTTACAGTTCACCTGACCCTAAATACTGTTACTGATCCATTTTCAAAACCATTAAATTCCCATTCAGTGGCAAATTTGCAGTCATTTAAAGCATCCATGGAAAAAGAATGAGGAAAGGACTTATTCAAATAAATCAATCTACTGCTGAACTATGGAAAATATCTCCAGACTCAATTTCCATAAAGCTGCAGAAATCCTAGACACACGCAGAAGTCCTAGACCCACACAGAAGTAAAATCTCCCTCAGGGAGAGAGAGCAAGATACAGTGTCACAACTACCAAACTCTCCCCTAGCACGATTCCAAAGAAATACTGTTATATTACAAAAAAAGAAAAAAAAAAAAGGCATACACACAAATTGTACTTCTGAAAACCTTCTTGCTATTCCCTGAGAGTAAACCATCAGATAACCAATATCTGCATGCAACTTATATTCATGAAGACATGGTATCGTCTAGGTGAAGCAGAACAAGTGAAAGGTTGACCAGGCACCCTTGCTACTGCCATAAGTGTCTCTTCCCTCATTTTAGTGAGCCCTCTTTTTGTGGTGGTGCAATTTTTGGCCCTTATTCCTGCCCTTTATCCTTACTTGATAAGTAAAGTGGTTCGATCAGAAATGAGATGCACATGACTGGGCTTAGTTCTGCTGCAAGGGAACTAGTGGAAGGGCAGAGTTAACCTGAGGATGTAGGAAAAAGTGACACAATGATCAACTGTCTTGGTTCTATATATATTCTGGTGACACTGCATGCTACTCAGTGTCAGAATTCTTTTTTTTAACCTTTAATTTTTAGATTGTGGGCTAAACCATGAAAATATAGTTGGTATTCACAAATTCTACAAGTATTTTCCTTTTTAAAGCAGAAAAGGTCCTTTGGTATGTTCTGCACTACTTTAAGTCCCATCTTCCACAGTGAGTGTGAGGAGATTCTTTTCCTGCCTGAGCAGTCACCTTTGAGGTTGGTGTAGGCTTGCTCTCAGCATTCTGTACATCACCCAGCCCACTGTAATTGGGAAGAGTTGTCCCTAATTTTGTAAAAGCTGAATGTGAATGCAACTGATACGGTGATCCCCAGATTTGTCAGCATACAAAAAAGCATGAAGCAACACATCGTGGAGGTTCATCAAGGTCTGTGACAAAACTGGAGAGGAGAATGCAATCAGCTTCAAACCCTATCTTTACATGGAGTTATACTCCATTTCAGATTAAGCATTCCTCCCCAAGGAAAACGTGTTGTTTATACAAACTAATCTTCATGCTTTCAGAACAGATGTGTACTCTGGCAGCTGCTGCCTTCAGCAACAGGAAGTTTGGGGACATTTCTAGAGAGGAATGACATGCCCTGACTACTTTAGTCTCTATAAGCTTGCATTTATATGCTAATGAGCATTCATTAGACTGGTACATGAGGTTCTAGATAAGGTATAGTTAAATACCTTTATTTGAACACATATATTATGTAACTGTGAATAAATAAAAATAGTGAAAATAAGTAAAAATGGCAAAATATTAAAGAAGAATATTCTCTCATAGGTGAAGTTATCATGGAAAAATGAGAAGCAGAGAACACATTTACAATTTATGTTCTCATCAACTGATAGACAATTCATGTAGGTAATGACTGAATTATCAAACAAAGTGGATGAAAGTTCCTTTTAACGTAATCTTTGTATTATTTCTTTACTGTGACAAAATTATTAGAAGTGGCTAAAATATGAGAAACCTCTTAAAGATAACAGAGACCTTTAAAGATACTTACATCGCTTTCATGGCCTTCTCTTAGGTTGTATGTGAGGTCATGCTGTAGGTCTTCAACAAACTTGTGAGCATACTCCGGGTAAAGGTCAAGCACTTCGAAGAGACCTTTGAGGATAATGCATTGGAGATCACAGTACGTTAGGGCTTTAACATCGGCATTTGTTTTAATAACTTGATCCCTAATGGATAGGTTTGCTCCAATTAAATCTCCTTTACCTAAAAGAAAATAAAAAGATAATAATCTTCAAAGTGCGAATTCTTTACTTTTGCTTTTTTTTTAATCATAAATCTGTTTAACATAATTGCTAAATCTTAAATTCCGTTGTTACCACTGCATTGTTTAATTAATAAAATTCTAGAGTATCTTTAAATAAAAGCTGTCTTTTAGCAGGTGCAAACTATGTAATTAGTTGAAGGTAAAGAGACTAATTTCCAGACATAACCACCTGATTTAAGGGAGCTATCAAGTAAATACATATAAAATTAAGATTTACACTAGTAATTAATAGCAGGTGTGATTTCATATTTCAAAAAGTGGATATTATGTTCCTTGCTTGTGGGTTGTGGGTGTTTTTTTGTGTGTGTTTTTTTTTGTTAGAACAGACAGGTGTTAAGATAGCATGTTAACAATAACACGAATAAATGTAGATCAGCCATTCACATGACCCTTTTACTTAGAATTTGGATTGATAGAAATCAGAAAATTAAAGTCACCATGAGGCTGGCCAAACAATGGAACAGGCTGCCCAGAGAGGTGGGAGAACTGCTGTCCTTGGAGATGTTCAAAACTTCCTGGATGTGGCCCTGAGGAAATTTAGATAAATTGGCCCTGCTTTAAGCAGGTTTAGGTTGGGTGGCTTCCAGAGGTCTCTTTCAATCTCATATTATTCTATGATTAATAAATAATAAGTGAAGACTCTAAAGCCTGTAAATCCAGTCAGCATGAGAACTCATCTGCATATTACACAGGAAATCATAGAATCATAGAAGGGTTAGGGTTGGAAGGGACCTTAAAGATCATCTAGTCCAACCCCCCTGCCATGGGCAGGGACACCTTGCACTAGACCAGGTTGCTCAAAGCCACATCCAGCCTGGCCTTGAACACTTCCAGGGATGGGGCATCCACAGCTTCTCTGGGCAACCTGTTCCAGTGCCTCACCACCCTCTCTGTGAAGAATTTCTTCCTGATATCCAATCCAAACCTCCTCGATTTCAATTCGTACCCATTACTCCTTGTCCTATCACTACAGGCCCTTGTAAAAAGTCCTCTCCCAGCACCCTTGTAGGCCCCCTTCAGATACTGGAAAGCTGCAATGAGGTCTCCTCGGAGCCTCCTCTTCTCCAGGCTGAACAAGCCCAGTTCTCGCAGCCTTTCATCATAGGAGAGGTGCTCCAGCCCTCTGATCATCTTTGTGGCCCTCCTCTGGACTCGCTCCAAGTGGTCAATATCCTTCTGATATTGAGGGCTCCACAGCTGAAATGGTGAACTTGAAGGGTAAGTTAACTAAGCAACCAACCAACCATCCCCTAAAGCTGTTTAAATAATTTTATACTTTAAAATACTATCCGTTTTTTTTCCATTTACATGGATCTTGAAAAACTTTTTTAAAAGGTCTTATCATAAACCCAGTTTAGAGAGGGATTTTCTTTTATGCTAGGAATATACATATATTAATGCTACTTTGGGGTCTCTTAAAAATTGCAATTATTGTACATTAGAACTGCTACTAGCTTAGGTCAACCTGGGAAAGTTACATCTGATAGATGACAGTAACATTTGCCATTTCTCATCACATGATGTAGTGCTTATTTAATCAAATACAGTGTAAATCTAAGCAAGAATTAATTTTTACATTTTACTGTAAACATCAACAATTCTTAAGGTGTTTTGTTTTTTTTTTTCTTCTGATTATATTAAGCAGAGAGCTGACAATGTTTATTGCTGGCAGTCTAAATATGGACAAAGGAAAAATTATTTCAAATATACCAAAACTGATCTTTATATATCTTAGTTTGAAACTTTTTAGACATATAAACATTATTAGTATTTATAATCCATAAATAATTTGGAAAAAATGTTAGGGTTGTATTTGATTGTACTTAGGGTTTGATGAAATAATGTCAGCCTGAAAGACACAAAAATTGGTCTGGTAATGTTAAGATTATGTTTCTTTTCAAATGAAAAGTCACGTAACAAAGGCTGTAGATAGTAAGCTGAAGTTTTATATAGAATTACTGTAGCAGTGCAATGATTGTAACTTGAATATCAACATTTGTTACATAAACAAATCACGTCCGTTATTCTTAGTAGCTCTTTCTTTTTCATTGGAAAACAAACTTATTTATAAATGTTTATGCAGACACATCTGTTAATATATCTGGGACATGCAGTCAAAGCTATACATTTGTTCTCTATGGATATATTTTAAATCACTTATGACTAATATTTTTTTAAAAAAAAAATCTAAGATGTATGCTCAAAAAATAGATGTTACATTAAAAAATATATTCCTATAAAAGCTATCCCTGCTGTCATTATTAGATATCAAGTAACAGTCTCAAGGGGAATCAAACAGCTGTGTTTAATCAGAGAACTTCATTGTGTTGTTGCTGTATGGCTTCTTAGTGAGAACAGCTCAATAAGGAAAAACTATTCCGCTAGAATCATGACAGAATTATAGAAGTGATTTGGGAACTGTAAGTAACCCAGCATTGTCAGGGAAACTGCTTTCTTGCATTTACATCACATCAGTAACACAGTTTCTCATAGGGACATACAGATTTAATGCATTCACATTCTGCTGGTGTTAATTAGGTTTAAATGATGAAGCTCCCATTCATGGTACCAAGCCATCATTTTATTGCATTATGTTTATGTTTTTCTGCATTACAATTTTATTAAGTTCTATCAGACAGCCACTAATCTCTTTCTTACTGTTTTCATTGTCACTATTACACAATGATGCATTCATTAAATTTTTCAGAAGTGCCTGAAAGTGGAATCATAAATGAAATCATAAGTTCCAATGGGGGTCTGCTCTTGACCTTTTGCTATATCAAGCTTATGCTTTTTCTAAGTCATATTTTATAGTTTTGATCTATCTGATACAATAAGATTGAAGCATTCTAAAACTTCCTAATTACAAGCGAGTGATGGGATGATATGAACTGCCAATCTAATGGAATTAAAGAGTTATGAAACAAATAAGTTGTGTGTCACATTTGTATTTTAAAAAAATACCAATCAACTGCATGCAGTAAAAGAAAGGAAATTCAATTACAGAAGACCAGAAGCTTACATTACCAAGTCTAGTGCAATCCCACAAAACAGGAAGGAAAACAAAAAAGGAAATGTCCTTTTTAACTCTGCTTTGTAAGAATATTAAAAGTTATTAGAGAGAAGAATACGTTTACAACTAAAGAGGTATTAAATTCATAATAAAAATAATTATTTACATTTAGAGTAAAATGTTATATTTTACTTTATCAAAACACTTTATAAACATTAACTCAGACAAGTCTAATTAGTCTTTAGTTAAAGATAAAGGAAACCTCTTTAGTAGGCATTAGATTGGGGCTAATTACTAAAATTTACAGGTAGAGGTGCTTAAGCCTAGATAAGTCAAAGCAGTCATCCAGCAAACAGTAATTAAACAAAAATTATTAGAACAGAACTTCTGGTCTTTCTCTCTTCTAATATACTCAGATGACTGCTGGCAGCATCAATTAGCTTGAAGAAGTAACTCTTTGGGGAGCAGAGCCAACAATGCTTGTTTTTTACCACATGGCTGTCCTGCAAGAGGTATTCATATGCATGCATCAAAGAATGAGGGTAGGCTCACATTGGTTGCTTTCATTTGGGAGAGTTAGTTGAAACACTGCCTGGTCACTAATTTTCATGAAAGATTTAGGAACCAAGATCCTTGAGGTGTCAATACTGTCATCAAATTTAGTTGAAAGCAGCAATTTGTATCAAAAGCTAGCAAGTACCTCCTTACATGCAAAGCATAAGAAATCAGGATAAAAGTGAAATATTACACAGCTAACACTTCAGCAATTGAAAGCTCCTTAGGGCAAAAAGTAAGAAAATTAAAACAAAAATAATTTGGGATGTCCACAGAGTCTAATAGCAGATTGTATTGGGTTTTCATGGCAAGATTTTTGTAGCAGGGAGTTACAGGGGCAGTTTCTGTGAGAAGCTGCCAGAAGCTTCCCCTGTGTCCAACACAGCCAATGCCATCTGGCTCTAAGTCAGACCTGCCACTGGCCAAGCCTGAGCCCAAACAGTGATGGTGGTAAACATGTTATCCCAGAGGTGCTATGAAGAGGAAAAAGTTGCTGCAGAAGGGCAATGGCAGCTGGACAGAGGAGTGAGAATATGTGAGAGGAACAACTCTACAGACACCCAGGTCAGGGAAGAAGGAGTGGGAGGAGGTGCTCCAGGTTTCAGGGCAGAGATTCCATGGCAGCCCATGGTGAAGCAGGATGTGTCCCTGCAGCACATGGAGGACCCATGCTGGAGCAGTTTGTGAAGAGCTGCAGCCCTTGGGAAGGGCTCACATAGAAGTTGTTTGTGGAGAACTGTCTCCTCTGGGAGGGACCCCATCATGGAGCAGGGGCAGAGTGTGAGGATCCCTCTTCCTGAGGAGGAAGGAGTGGAAGAGGCAGAGTGTGGTGATTGGGTTTTCATGGCAAGATTTTTGTAGCAGGGAGTTACAGGGGCAGTTTCTGTGAGAAGCTGCCAGAAGCTTCCCCTGTGTCCAACACAGCCAATGCCATCTGGCTCTAAGTCAGACCTGCCACTGGCCAAGCCTGAGCCCAAACAGTGATGGTGGTAAACATGTTATCCCAGAGGTGCTATGAAGAGGAAAAAGTTGCTGCAGAAGGGCAATGGCAGCTGGACAGAGGAGTGAGAATATGTGAGAGGAACAACTCTACAGACACCCAGGTCAGGGAAGAAGGAGTGGGAGGAGGTGCTCCAGGTTTCAGGGCAGAGATTCCATGGCAGCCCATGGTGAAGCAGGATGTGTCCCTGCAGCACATGGAGGACCCATGCTGGAGCAGTTTGTGAAGAGCTGCAGCCCTTGGGAAGGGCTCACATAGAAGTTGTTTGTGGAGAACTGTCTCCTCTGGGAGGGACCCCATCATGGAGCAGGGGCAGAGTGTGAGGATCCCTCTTCCTGAGGAGGAAGGAGTGGAAGAGACAGAGTGTGGTGGACTGACCACAACCCTCATTCCCCACCCCTGCTGGTTTTGCCCATGATGGTAACTGGTGAATGATGTTTCCCTGTCCTTATCTCAACCTACGAACCTTTATTTCCCCTCTTCTGTCCAGCTGAGGAGGAGAGTTATAGAGCAGTTTTGCTGTGTAGTTGCTCTCCAGCCAGGGTCAACCCACCACACAGATCGAAATTGAACAAAGTCGTTCTCATCAGAGTACTAGGACATGCTGAAACATCAGCTGGTACTGCAGGTCCTCCTACATTGGAGACCCTTCTTTCTCTTTGAAGCTATGATTATAAGCATACCGAGAATCGCCAGCACGGTGCTGTCCTTCAGAACTTCCATGGAACCTGAGCACACAAAGTAGATCGCTTGCAGGGCATCTCCCTGCCGGAGGAGGTATTCCCCAGGAGCACAGAAGGAGGTTTTGATATGCAGAGACAGAGACCTGAGGCAACCACGGCTGGCACACTCAAAAAGGGAAAGCTGCAAAATCTCCTTGTTCAAGTGCATGGTGATGTCTGAACGCAGCTCGTCTGGGAAGTCTTTTAAAAGCTGTGCAAAATGGAGAAAAAGGGATGAAACAGAAAAAATGTAAAAGAATTTTTTACTCTTCCGCAAAAGTGATCTGATTTAGTAGTGCTGCATGTGTACTGATGCAAATATTTCTCTTCAGTTTTTCTTATCCCTTTGATAAGACATGTGTGATATGTCTTAATAAAGCTGATAAACACTGATAAATTCCAGGAAAAACATGAATAGAAATATGCCTTTATACAAAAGCAAGAAAAAATTATCATCAACACTGTGTGTAGGAATTCCACCGAATGCACAATTTAAGTCTGAAAACTGAAGACCATAAGGCCTTCCTATTTTCCTTGGTATTAATTTTGAACAATTTCCCAATGTAGCCTGGCCAACACTTAATTGTATATAGATATGTTCTACAGAAGATCTGCTTCAGGATGGAAAAATTGAGGAAAAACATCTTTCTGCTCAGATATATGTCATTCTCAGAAGACTGTAATTACTCAAATAATCAAAAATTTCAGGTGGAACTTTACAAAAAAGATGTTTAAGTGGTTTCAAGTGCCTGTCCCATTGATGTAGAGTATACTGGCTGCTGATGGGCAGAGCTCTGGACTATGCAAGCTGCAAGCACACAAGCATAGATTTTTCTGTAGTTTGAGGGGATCTGTCATCTGGGCAATGCAATCAGCCAACACTTGACCAAATCGGCTTAGACGAGGCAGTTTATGTATGGGAAGCAAATCATGAAATATTGATGGTCTCTCCAAAGGCTGATGTTGTAGAACAGCAGTCACTCACTTTCAATATAACTGAAAGTACAGAAGGTACAGAAGCTGAAGGTGATCTTTAACCAAATCTAGGAAAGCTTTGACATCTAAGTGGGTTGTACCTTTGTAAATCTTACTAGGCTTCTTCTGTTGCTAGGATGTTTTTGAAAATCCCATTCTTTGTGCTGCGCACACCACAAAAAGAATTTATCTTTATCAAAGAATGATCTCAAACCCAAATCTTTCTGCTTATTTCCACATTATCTTTAGAGGCCACTGAGATTTATAATGACATACGTAACAAAAATTCTGAAAGGAAAGGCTCATTCAAGTAACACTCCAGCAGAGAAAAGTCATTATTTCTGGAGTATAGTGATAAATAACCTGGGTAAGTCATTTAAAACAAGCAAGCAGAGACATGACCAGGAATCTGTCCTTTGATTTTACTCTGGTAGTACATTCTGCAATATTTAAAAATATAGAGAAATGACTAACAAAAATTCAGGCCAAACCATTTGTTTACAGATTGCAAAGCATAAAAGAGAATGAAGGAGGGAGGAGAGGGTGGTAAAGGAGTTTCTCCTTTAAAAAACACCCAAAAACCCACAGTAGAATTTTTTGTCTGGTGAAAGGCAAACTGCTCACTGGGTGTTTCTGCTGGGACCATCCAAAGAGTTTCTGATGAATGCTTCTGCAGTATTTCAGCATTATGGAGGATCAGATTTTTCAATAGCATACCCTCCTCCTTCCTGGGATAACCCAGCTTTATTTTTAGGCATGTTCTTTTTTCTATATAACCACACAAAACAGCATCACAAAGGGAAAATTATCCTCTCCTCTCCCCCTGACCCTAAGCCAATAGTCAAAACCATCAAATACACAATCTTCTGGATTTGGGTACCTCATTGGAATCAATTCCATTATTGACAGACCACGTGGTTTGGAAATACTCAAGCATCCTTTGTTTTAGCTGCTGTGGCAGGTGATGGACCCGTATAAAGTCCTTCAGATCCTTGGTTCTTGTGTGATAAAGGGACCATCTGGAGTACATCCTTTGAATTATAGCAGTCACATTGCCAAACACCAAGGCATGCATCAGAGCTAGGGGAGACATGTAGCAGAAAATAAACAGGATCTTCACAGAGAAACAGTTTCTGGTTTGATAGATATAGTAAAACTTTTGAGTATAAGACTCCATGAGTAATATACATTAGTATTCATATGAACATTAATTTCCCTTTTTTGTGTCATTAGCAGTCACAGTCATGTGACAGGGCAGAACCACAACTGATTCTATCTAGTCAGGGTACCAAACAAAAGAATACCCCAAGACAAATTAAATTTATGATCTAAGAAGAAAGCAAAATGTACACATGTAGGAAAGCATGGTCAGGAAATAATGAGAAAATATTAACCAGTATGAAATCTAGACTCAAATCTTCAGTTAGGACCTACATAGAATGTAATAGATTTGACAACTCATAAATAAAACCAATTACTAATGGGGACAATGTGTAGTGGAATGAGATCACAAACATCATATAAAGATCTATCATATTTTGGGGAATAAGGTGTTAAAAAAAACCCCAACATTGTAAAGCAGAAATTCATGTTAAAAAAAAAGATACATTCAAACTGACAATCTGATTTCTTATGTTGCTTGAGAAGGTCAAATATGCTGTGAAATTGTTTATTAGAAAGTTCTGACATCCTGAAGTTTGTCTGCAATTAGAGACTGGCTTGGGAATAAAAAGACCAGAAGCAAAATTGAAGAACTGCTTACACATACAGGTTGTCTGGGCTTGTCTGTGCAGAAATGTACGTGCTGATTATCAGTGGGAAAAATCACTGTTAGACTGTCGCTCATGTGGTATTGATCCAAGTTGTAGAATATACACATTTACAAATTGTTTATGGAAAAAACTATTAGAAAGGTTTATTACTGTTAAGGGACAACTATCTTTTCCAGTGCTTGAAAGAAAGCAGACTGACTTCTCAGAGTGGCAAAGGAATTGGTTTATAAACAAGATGTTGACCTTGTATAGCAACTTACAGAAGTCCAGGGTGAATGAGGAGAGACAAGAGGGAACAGAAGTAGGAAAAGATGCATTTTGGTGATTAATAACAGTTTTACTTGGTAGAAACAGATAGAAAATTCATTAGCTTGGAGAGCTGAAAATGTTTAGAGGCTGAGTAAAACAAAAAGGAGATAGTAACAATACCTATGTTTTTATTGTGAAGGGACTGCAGAAAGCCAGAGAAAGCACTGCAGTGTGATTTAGTTTCACAATACGGTATACATTGTTGTAGATGTGATCCAATAATATGATGAAATCAGTACAAGTCTGTTAGTAAAAGAAGATAACTGAAAAGCAAGGCAGAAAGAAAAGGACCAGATATGAATATTAGAAGGAAAAATTATGCATTATTGGAAACTTATTTCTAGGAAGAATCAGTTGGATTCTGAGGTATTGTTAGGTATTATTCTTAGGTATTGTTCCTGATGGTACAGTGAATTATGAAGTCACTCAAGTCAGAAGCTTGGAAAACAAAATGTGAGGGACTAGTGTAATGCTAGATATTATAATAGAAACATGGCAGCTGGGGCTGAAAAAGTTCAGCCAGACATAGCTAAATGAGGCCAAAGAGATGGCATAGCAGCTTTAAGGATGTGAAAATCAGTTTAAAAGGGGGGGAGGGATAAAACATTAGGTGGTGTATGGAGGCATATGTAAAAATCACATGTGTTACTGTAAGTCTCCCAACAGGCTCCAAGGTTGAGCTGGAGAGTGTAGAGATCTCTGTTATTATAGGCACAAATATCAGCAAGAATTTTATTATGATGGGAGAATTTCTTTTTGCATTTGTACCTTGGAAGACAACAGCTGTTAATGATGAGAAGCCATTCCTGGTTGTGAAAGACATTAGATTTCTTTATCAAATAATCACAGAACTAGTCTATCTCTAAAAGTCTATTAATCCATTCTCTAAAAACAAGCAGGGCAAGTTAAAAACTTCTAGGAAACATGTTCTAAAGTGGCTTTGATTCTAATGGATATTCTAAGTCACATTTATGTTGCTTAGGGAACAGAGGAACACCTCTGATCCCAGAAAGGACTGCAGCTCCTAGAATGGGTCTCATAAATACAAAACCGTACATTCTTTGCTCAAAGAACATGGAGAATACAAGACAGCACACTGTAAGGTCATCTGCAGGAGGACAGACCTGATTCATAGTTTAAAGATACAAAGTATCCTAGGAATTCTGGTTAAATTTTAATAAGTAAACTTTTTTGTCCAAGAAACCCTGTATGGAATAAGATTTTTTTTTTAATCTTCGCAATACTAATGTTCAACATTACTGTTATTCAATATATTTTTCAGTGAAAGAGGGGATTGAGTGGTCCCTCATAAATTTGCAGATAACACCAAATTGTGTGGGAGTGTTGATCTGCCAGAAGGTAGAAAGCCTCTTCAGAGGGGTATGGACAGACTGGATCGATGGGCCAAGGCCAACTGTATGAGTTTCAACAAGGCCAAGTGCTGGGTCCTGCACTTGGGCCACAACAACCCCCCGCAATGCTGCAGGCGTGGGGATGAGTGGCTGGAAAGCTGCCCAGTGGGAAGGGACCTGGGGTGTTGGTTGACAGACAGTTGAGTATGAGGCAAGTATGCCTAGGTGGCCAAGAAGGCCAATGGCATCTTGACCTGCATGAGGAACAGTGTGGCCAGCAGGACTAGGGAAGTGATGGTCCCCTTGTACTCAGGTGTACATTAGGGAGGCCACACCTCAAATCCTGTGTTCAGTTTTGGGCCCCTCACTACAAGAAAGACACTGAGGTGCTGGAGTGTTTCCAGAGAAGGTCAGTGAAGCTGGTGAAGGGTCTGGAGCACAAATCCTGTGAGGAGTGGCTGAGGGAGCTGGGGTTGTTCAGCCTGGAGAAGAGGAGGCTGACGGGAGACCTGATTGCTCTCTAAAACTACCTGAAAGGAGGTTACAGGAAGGTCGGTGTTGGTCTCTTTTCCCTGGTAAGAAGCAATAGGACAAGAGGAAATGGCATCAAGTTGTTCCAGGGGAGGTTTAGACTGGCTATTAGGAAAAATTTCTTTACTGAAAGGGTTGTCAGGCATTGGAATGTGCTGCCTAGGAAGGTGGTTGAGTCACCATCCCTGGAGGTATTTAAGACAAGTGGATGAGACACTTAGGCACACGGTATAGTAGTGGATTGGGCAAAGTTAGGTTAACAGCTGGATTTGGTAATCTTGAAGGTCTTTTCCAGCCTAAAATATTATATGATTCTATGTTTTAAGAAATGAAAACATTTTATGTCATAGAATCATAGAATGGTTTGGGTTGGAAGGGACCTTAAAGACCATCTAGTTCCAACCCCCCTGCCATGGGCAGGGACATCTTCCACTAGACCAGGTTGCTCAAAGCCTCATCCAGCTTGTCCTTGAAGACGGCCAGGGATTGGGCATCCACAGCGAAGTCCTAAGTATACAGACTAGTATGTTATTCCTAATCAAATTTTCTGGGGCATGATAACCAGTCTGCACTGTATAATGCTAACTCCTCCTTCATGTTTACTTGCTTTGCTGATTTTCTCAAATAGCTTCTAAAATACAATTCCTCAAGAAAATATCTTCTAACCAGCCTGTTCTGCTTTCACACCTGGATATGTCTTGTTCACTGGACTCTGCCAGACATAATGTCGTTCTTCTACCTGCTTGCTTATGAGTACCTTTACCTTTCAGTTTTCAGTTTCCTCGTGCTACATTCAGTCTACTAGTTCTTCACAATTTATTCAGTGCACAAGCATGTTAGTTCCACCACTCAATAATACAAGTAATGAAAAAGAAGTTGCTATAATAAGACTAAATAAAAGTATGGGATACTTTTATATTCTACTCTATTAGGTTTATTAAAGCTCTGCCATATCAAAGTGAATTAAATATTCATCATTGCCTTATGTAGGATAACTCTTGATTTCGTGATAGAAAACTTCTTCCTTCATTCCAACAGATTTTATGTAGTGAAACCCCCAAAACATAGACACCAAATTGTCTTTTAAAACTATAATTGTATGCTACCAGCAAAAGCAATTAATGAGTTGCTTGTATTTTTTTGTGACACTGTCAAAATCAAAATGATATCGCTCTTGGATGATTCATTATATTATTGCTACTCATTTTCAGGACTGGGAAAAGTGACAATAATTCATTAAGCACTTTTTATACCACTTGATGCTGCACATATATAGTTTTTGGGTCATCCATCATGTTCCCTGGCTTTCAAGTGTCAAGTTGACAATTTATTTTTGCAAAAGAAAATTTATGCTGCAGAGCTGACAACCAGTGCCTTACTGACTAGCCCTGGAACTAGTGTTTCTAGAACAATTAGGCAAACAGGAAAAGAAGTGAGGGGGGCACTACTCTCAGAGAGATTTGCTTTTATTCTTCACACCCACTGAGATATCTTTGAGCTGTATGATGCACACACTATGAAATAGCACACATATAACTCTACAGGTGCCACCAGCTCACTGGTTGTACTCAGATGCCTCAGCAAAAGCAAGGTGACCATAAATGAACATGTGGCTTTCCCCATCAGTACAACTAGGTAATTGACTTAAAAGAAAAAAAAAATACTACTAAGAGCTCCAGATATGAACAAAATGTTGCATTTTGATTCTAATCTGAATCAGTGATACGGTAAAATTTACTTAGTGATAATTAAACCAGTTTTTATTCATGATGGAGTCACTTCCATCTCACTAAATGGTCCTCCTGGCTCTGTCCTGTCTCTGTTGCTGTCCTCTGAAGGACCTCTGGGCTACTCCTTCAAATGTGGAAATGCACCAGAGCACAGCCAGATGCACCAGTGGGCTGCCCACCTCCCCTCACGATTATCCACATTATTATGGCTTTGGGGATTGAATCAGAGCTGATTGTGCACCTATTACATGACGGAGTGGAAAAGTGCAGGCACTCTCCTGGCACATGGCTGGGCCATGCTCACTGAAAATAGCGTTGCATTTTACTGGGTGATGACTGTCTTTTTTCATCCTAAGTGATCAAAAGGGTAGAAATAATTAGCTGAAGAGAGTTTATCTAGTGTAAAACCAACAAAGTTATTTCTGTCTTTTTCTATTTTAAATTAAACTTTGTGTTGTAAGGTTTTTTTTCTTCAAAAGGACATTAGCAATATTTCAGCTCTTATTTTACTTGTTCATACTTCCCCAAAATGTTTTACATGATGCTTAGCATTTGTACCTACCGCCAATCAGCATGGTGCAAATGGAGAAGATCTTTTCAGCATCGGTATTGGCTGAAACATTTCCAAACCCAACACTGGTGAGGCTGCTGAGGGTGAAATATAGGGCAGCTATATAGGCACTTCTGATTGATGGGCCTCCTAGTGTATTATTCTCATAGTAAGGAGACTCAATACGTTTTCCTAGCTCATGAAGCCAACCTGAAAAACAAAGCATAAAAGGAATTATTAAGAAATACTGACTCAATGAAAACTATACAATCTGTAAACCAAAACAATTCTTAAAACCACCTGTATTTAGAAAACTCTGAATTCTTCACACAATTCCAAAAATAAAAATCCTTATTGAACTGTAAGAATTTATACAGCATTTAAAGGATTGTGTCTCTGGAGTATTTATTTTTATGCATGATTATTTATTATAAGAACTGTATTTCTGTATGGAAATCAAGTGCTTTTGAATTGCACATTACAGGTCTAATTAAGTAATTCACAAAATCCATTAAGGCACTGAAAAGAAAAAAAATCATCACCTAATAACACTGCAGCAAGAATGTAACACTGATTTAATTCTTTCAATTAATTAGTGTTTGGAAAGCTTTTTGAGATTCTAAGACTAAATTGTTGTAATAATAATTACCTATTTAGAGTTTTTTTTACTCTTTTTTACAGCAGAAAAGTTTCAGACAACTAAACGTAACTTACAAACCAGAATTAATTATCTAAAGATGCTTCAGTAAGTATTTTTTAAATTGTTCATTTAACCTTTCTTTTAGTTTTGGTAAATGAGTTTATGCGTGCTAGAGAAAGTAAAATTAGTTATTTTCTCAGTGATATTTAAAAACCCCAAAGGAAAAAAAACCCACAAAGAACCCAAAGCAACAAACCAGGAACACATATGCAGTTCCTCTTTATAAGCAAGAGGAAAGCAAACCACCAGAATGAACTGCATAAAAACAATGTTTTAAAAACATCAAGAAAAAAAAAAAGAAAATCAACTTGTGTGCCCAGTTTTTCCTGTTAAGCACTTTGTGTTGGAGAGTAAGAATCTTCCCTGGATATCCAGGGAAAACTGTCAAAACAAAATTCTGCCTGCCAGGAACAATTTATTTTGGACAAATTGGCTGAGGGTCAATTTTTGTAAGCTGAGACCTGACAGACTGAGCACTTCCTGAACCTTAATCTCCTTCCACTCCAGTCAGCATCCTTTTCTTCATTTTGGATGAATCCATCTATGAACTGGGGGAAATCCCCTTGCACAGAATCCTTGCAAAAGTAGGGTGCAGATATGAAGTATCTGTCCCAGCACTTCCAGTTAAGCTGGGGAAAAAGTCTGTAAGAGTTTATCATCTACAGCAGACTTACTGAGCCTTGGCTCCCTCTCTTGCATGCTCTCCTACAGAGAAAGCTAAGCTGGAAGAGCTGGGTAATTGTCATAGGATGGCAGTACTGAGTGGGCTGGTTTACCTCAACAACAGAGAAGAAAGCGTATGAAAATCTCCTTGATTTTTGCCTTGAAAGAAATTATTAACCACGTAAGGCTATGTAATATTTGTGGCCGCTAATTATTCAAAATGAAAGAAAAACAAAATTAAAAAAAGCCTGACTGAACTGATACCAGTCCTCTCTTTGTGCACTACTCTTTTTCTGAGATTACACTATATTTCCCCTACAATAATATGGCTCTTTGCATAGTAGATTTTATTCCTGTGCTCATGTGAGGCAATGTAACCCCACACATTAAAAATAAAGAATAAAAACCTCAGAAAATCCCTGGCAGAAAGTAGATAATATTAAAAAAGTTTATCAAAAACTAATGTAAAGAAATACAACTATGAAGTTCAATGTTAGGTTTTGAAAGTATTCTAGTATGAAGAACAACAAAATTAAAACCTATTAAACAAGTTGTTTTAAATAACTGTAACTGATGTATGAATACTGAAATAATGGCTCTTAGGATAAAATCTCTTTCCTGGGAGTGTTCTAAAGGCCTCCGTATTCCTATTTTTCTGGTTTTTGTTATCTGAATGAATTTCATATTCATTGTTACTGGTGGTCATATTGGATCTGATTGCAAGTTTCTCCACCTCAGTTTCAGCTATCAAAAAAAAAATGAGTTTAGCTATTGTAACTTTATATGAAACATTATGGGATTCACTTTCCAACAAATACATTTTCATTGTTACCCAAAAAAGGTGGATGACTCCATTCTTTAACTGATAGATATATGTAAACTTGTTTCTCCTTTACAGCACACTTTATGTTCAAGGTAATCAAGCAAAAACGCCAACCCTACTGAAACATCATTGTTCCTAGAGGATGCATTACTGCTAGTAGAGGTAAGGTACAAAAAATAATGCCTATGTTGTATCAGACATTACAAGCCTCTAATATTTCTAACATAATTCTACTACTAAAGTACCAAATAAAATATGAGTATTTTACAGTTGCTCACAAGCATTTCTGGCCAGTATTTGAGATGAGTTCAGTGCTCTGTGCCTGGTGTTGTGGCAGAACTGAAGGTCAGACAAATGATCTTAATCAGCAAGATGAATGGCTTATCACTGAGCTACAACAGTAGCAATTGGCAATTATTGTCAATTGTTAACAATTGCTAAAAAAAAATGTCCACTATACAAATAAATGCTATTAGGTAGGTTTCTTTAGAAATGAACCATGAGATTTCGAACCGAAAATGTATATCTGTGAAAACACAAGTATATATAAAGTGAAAACACAAGAAGTCTATTTCCCTGGTTTGCAGATGTTAGGTTTTTGGCTGTTAGAGATGATCCTAATCAGGACCTTTTGAAGAAATTATATAGGATGAGTTTTCAGCCAAGGTGTATAAAATGCTACAATGACTTCCAGATCAACCATACTTCTCAGGTTTTTGTTGCTAGCACTACATTTTTTTTCCATTTGGGGGTAGATACAAGATACTGTTGGCTGTAAAAACTTTCGTTAGCCAATAGAAATAGTCATGAGATAGCATGATTGACTAATGCCTTTTACTTTTTTGGTTCCTGTAGGTAAGAACTCTCAACAGATTCTCTGGCAAACTTGTGTAATTAATTTCTGCCCTCAGGGAAGAAGATAAAAATAAATATACCTTGGAGTCAAAGGGAGCTTCTCAGAATTTAGCATTATGAATCTTGTCTGGTTCTAAATTAGCATTATCTAGATATAGCTCTGTGACTTTGAAAACATTTTTAAGCACCAATTAGCATAATTAAGAGGCAGATTTTTCAAAGGTAAAAAGAACACTTAAGTAATCAAGTCCCATTGGAAAAGTCAGTAGGAACTGGATATTTAGCTCCACTAGGCTACTTTGAAAATTGCTGTACTGAGTTTCATTTACATGTACCTGGGAAGTGCTCAAGTACCAGCAGAAACATAAACAAGCATTTAAGCATCCACAGACAACATACTTTATAGCTGGATGCAAAACACTATCTCATTTGCTGAACATCAGAAACTCTGCCATCCCTCAGTTTGGTGCTTGCATTGCACTGACCATGTACCTCCCACCCTATAATTTGCAGGTTCATTCTATGCCACTATTTAGAATTTCCTTATATGCCAGACACTTAAAATACTGCCTGGTAATTCATTTTAACAATTTAAAAAGTAGCTGCATTTTCTGATGCATTACTTACCTACATCACTTATTCTATAGAACAGACAAACATTTTTTCCAGTTAAAAAGAAGACCAGAACTCTGTGGTTTATTCTGGCCAACTACATCAGGAAATGCAAAGAGGAATGGATTAGGAGTATCCCTTAGAGCATCCCAGAATGCCTGAAAACTGGAATGTTTCCCCATTGAGCGAGTGGTGAGGATTTTAGAAGAGAAATGGTGGTACAAAGGTCCACTTCTCTCAGCTATGGTTCCATGACAAATTCAGGGATGTTAAGTATTTGTAAGGAAAATGTTAAGGTAGAAAGGCCTATCTGCTCCCACATCATCATCTTTTAGCATTTAAAAAGTATTTGAACCTTATTTAGGGCCAGACCTTTGCTCTTTCATGGTAGTGAGGACAGTAATCAATGTTACATTGATAGTAAGGAAAGAAATTGGGGTCATTAAGGAAAAGATAGAAGCTACACAAAAGAAATTAGATCCTTCGTCACTGGAATCCACTTTTAAATTAAAATCATCACTTGCCCTGAGAGCTATATTGTCTTCCACTGAAGCAGTCCCTAATAGCTCTGCATTTCAGATTGGAGTCAGACAGGAGCTGTAGGTTTGCATGGAAAATCACACCACCCCTTCATTACATGGTTGCACACTCTGATCTGCAAATGATCATCTCATATTTTAATTTTAAAGGGGGGCAAACTCTTGCAAAAGTCCCACTAATCTCAATGAAGCCAGGATTTTAACTTATATCTCTCTACTCTGTTCCCTTGAAATATTAACCTCCAAAAAATAAACCTTAGGGCAAAACAGTGGCTAGGATAGAACAAGTAAGTGAATTCCCTTCTTTCTACGTAAAAGCTCTCATGATTGCTGTCGCTGTCAGATAGATTTTACATGTCTCAATTACTTCCATCAACTCTTCATGTTGCTGCTTCAGAATGTGTCATAAAGAGCATTCAAGGAGTGGAGACCAGAGCTAATACTGTATTTGAGATAAGATGTTACCACATTTTGTATAACAGTATAATGAATATATTCTACCTTATCAAACTCTGATTACCATTCATTAGACATCAAAAATTTTGCTTTGCTTTTAAGATTGCTTCCAAAGAATTTTGAAGTTACTCTCTAGTTGTTTCTGTCTGATACAATGCATTCAAAATTTAGAGATATGCATAAAAAGACCAAATTGTGTTACTTCTAGTGTGCATGACTCTGCATTATTGAATAATCATTGCCTCTATTCTCATGGTGATTACTCATTTAAGGCATTCAAAGTTCTTCTCAAGATCCTCAAAGCCTTTTTATCCCTGTCTAGCCAAAATGTTTTTGACATCTGCAATTTTATCCTGCTAAAACTTTTACATTTTTTTCCAAGACTATTAGTACACTCAACAGCACCATTCCTACTAGTTAATCCTGTGGAACATTGCTGTTACCTTTTCATTATGACAAAATCTGATCATTTGTTTACAGATTTGATCTATGATGGAATTTTGCCTGTCATGTTAGCACAGGCGCTCAGGTACCAGAGCAGATATTTTAAGGATTAAAACACTCCGAGATTACAGGAGCAATCATACTTTCAACCACTGCTTCTGGAGGACTATAAATACAGCAGCCCTTATTGCACCAGGTCACAAGGAAAACATGAAGCAGGCTTTTCTTTCATGCAAATTAGGAAAAAAAAAAAAAAGTACTAAAAATAGAAAAATCCACAATGCTGAAGGTGTCATACAGCTGTATGTTCTAAGACTGAAAACACAGCTCCATCATGTGTGCCCAAATGGCATAATTGCACAATAGTAAAGTACAGGTCGTGAGTTTATCATCTTCATTTTGAAAAGAGCATAAACCAGTGTTATGTGTGTAAGAGAGAACCTGAGGTGCATCTGTGTGGCATGAAAACAAGTACAGGCTACAATGAAACAGCCCTTGCCTAGAGGCTGTATTTGAAGAAGAGAATTAGATAGTAATCAAAATAAGTCAAAGTTAAGTGATGGTGCATGAAATCTAGACTAGAAAGACTTAAATATTACTACAACAGACATAAGTGTAATGGCTGCATGACAATGAGGAACAGTTAGCTTTATTCTACTCCCCTTGGTCTTTTTTTGCTAGCACATTTTCTGCAAACCGTAGACATCTAAAAGGAGCAAGAAAAAAATTTTGATAAATTAAAGACTAACATTTTTCTCAAGCACTGAAACTTTGCTTAAAAATAATAAATTAATTCTCCAAATAATTTATTCTAAAAATATTTTGTCTTATTTTTGCATTGTAAAATACTGTCCATAACAGAATATATTCTTTGTTATGATGATTTTAATTAAAGACACATAACGTGGGTATGAATGTGCCTGGTAGTGTGACAGAACTCAAGGATCATCAAGTGCAGTCAAATCCACACAGACAAATCTTGTGGAAGGAAATTCTTGACATGGCAAAAAATAAATATATTTAATTTGGACTGTATGAAACATAGTTTCATCTCAACTGCCTGCGGCTGGAGTCCTTGAGGTAGGGGCACACAAAGCCACACAAGGCTGCCCTCTGTAACCCTGGGACCAGAGCCCAGGCACCAGCCATGCTGCCTGGGAACTGCCATGCATGCCGAAAGTGTAGGGATTAATGCTTCAAATCAATGCGTGGCAGAGGTATCTACTCTCCAGAGTTCATGGCATCACCTTCCTCTTTCTTTTGTGTCATACTAACTGTGTATTTTTAAATCTGATTTATGTCTATTTTAATACTTTCCCACATTTTAATTTGTCTGGGTCATAGTCCTCAGTACCATTCTGGTGCATTAATTGCACTCATTTATCCAGATAATGAAGATTTAACTATGTTAACCTTGTACAAGCAGATTATACTTAACCTCTGGGCTCAGTGAACTTTTAAGTGTCAACATGAGTGAGGCACGTGGATATTACCATGATGGAAACTATAGAATATTTTCCTCAAATATATATAAAGGTTTATAGACTTTTGCCTGATGAATGCTTACATTATAGACAATAAAATCAGAAAAAAAAATCCTTTTAAAATGTAATCAAAGAGGAAAAATATTACCATTTTTCTATAAAGTACTCTATGTCTCTTTCTGTTAAGCTGCTAAAATCCTTAGAGGGGAGAGGAAAAAATTTATAAGATTTCATGCTTCAGATCAGAGCTGTTCACCTCTTTAAAGCCTAATTCATAAACCAAAATAAAGTCTTCCTTCATGTAGGTGCTATATATATAATCTACATCTCCCCATGAAATCATTAACATCAGATGTTGGGGAACTCACAAACAATGGCAATGACAAGAAATTTAGTGTTTTAAAATTAAGAGGAAAATAGTTGGGAGTTTCAAAATCATGCCCTTCTCGGAAACAAAAGTTGATGAGATGACATCTTCTCTCCAAAATTACGTGAGGATCATGAGCAACAAATTTTAGGATCCTCCCACATTAACAAATAAAGTAAGAGATAGGCATGAGTCAAAATCCAAGACAGAAACATGCCGAGATCTGGGCATAACTTTGCATCTAGTTAATTTCATTACCATGGATCAAATGAAAGAAATCAGGATTGTGAACATATGTCAGATAAAATTGCAATCCTCTGCCAGACTTTGGGTATTCTACCACTGATTTTTTTAGCATCAGTAACATCATTCATGTCCAAGTTTGAACTTGGACACAGTGCAGTCAGAAAAGAAAAACAAAGATAAAAATTGGAGGATAATATGCCCCGTGTTCCATGAAGCTTGCACACTCAACATACACCAACTTCTGCAGGCAAAAGCACATAAGTGAAATGGTAAACTTCATATCTGGTTCCTTTTTAATGCTTGCCTTAAATGATGTAGTACTCTTTGCAGATATATTGACTATTGTTCTTCTTGGACACTGGCCTAGAGGAAACGGTATCTTTCTCTAGATCCTTAGGGAAAGTTTTTAACTATCTAGAGACACACTGTGAAACGGATACTTTAAAGACTTTGAAAAACCATGGAGTTTTCCAAACTAAATGCATACTGCCTTTCGTTAGTACATTTTTAAACACAGACTTAACCTTTGTCAGGTCTACCAAAATTTAATTTAATTTGAAAAGTTACATCCTATGTCATTCTTTTGTAAAGCTTTTGTAATACCCTTTGTAAATAAATTGGCTATTGTATTTCTAATTGAATATATACTTAGAAGCTGTCATAAAAATACATTTTGTAGAGCTTTAACTCCTCATGTAACTTGACAAAGTCATAACAAGATATTGATCCACTGTGCTCACTGAAAATGAAGTTTTCATGGCATAATAAATATTCAATGAGCTTAGTAGTTTCAGGAAGAAGAGGTGTTCAATCAAGGGATTAAAAAAAGAAAAAGCTCTAATGTTGCTGATAACAACAAAAACACAGCTGAGCCCACAGAAGTGCTGAAAACCAGACAATTAAGCTTTAATTATCCAAGAAAACTAGATTCTAAATTACCGGTATCACTGCTTAGAATAAGAAAGTAAAATTTCTATATTCTCATGGTAAAATTTATGCCCCCATGGGGATAGTGACAAAATTCCTTCGTGAGAAGTGTTTAATTTCTTGTCATCAGCAAGGTATGGTGTGTTAAATAATGTATATTTTAATTTTGGAAGGCCATAAGTGCAAGGAGGGCTACCTTTTACCCTCTGAGAAGCTTGTAATCCACCACAGTGAAGGCACTTTAGATGCACGGATTATAATGCAATTTCCAAAATCTCTCTGGTTGAACACTCCTTGGTACATTCATGTCTCATAAGTGGTAGAGCAATAGGCCTGATATGAAATACTTGCAATGTTAGCATCTAATTAAAAACAATTTTGGAAAGATATATTTTAAAAATATTTGGTTAGTCACAAGTAAGAACAGGGTAGAATTCTGCAGTTCTTCCACATAATGCAAAATGCTCCATAAACACTGCACAAAACACAGTGTACCTGAGTTGCCAACAGCAGCACACATTTCAAGCCCCAGTTTGTAGCCAGAACCTTACTATATTCATGCATTAAAGATGAGCATCTCCAGATGAAGTCTTATCTTCTTTTGTCTGCAAAGCAAGGTTCTGATCTTTTACTTTTTCTTCTACCGGGCTGGACAAATCCCCGAGGACCATCCCAGACACAGTTCCACAGCCAGAGCCAAAAATATTTTTTACTATAATAGATAATTCTAGGTACTTACATTCCTCCTTCACCATGTGGCAAAAAAATACGTTTCCAGAGAAGTTATTTTCTGTCTATAACTACAGTATATTCTGGTGAGAGAAGAAATGAGTGTGGTATGGGGGGAGACATGTCCCTTTGAGTGGAACTCCAAGGCAGTCTCCCAAAAGCTAACTGATTTTCTGCATAACCATAGAGGTTATTACCGGAGAACTTTTCCTCCAGGGCCATTTGCCACGTGGAATGGGAACTGGACGGTTGAACGTATCCTGTTTGGCAGGCCAGCCATGCAGGGCTGGGTGACTTGTCCCTTTCATCCCTACCCTGCATTACCACCTTGGTACCACTTGAGGCTGCCGATTGCCTCTCTGGGACATGCAACTGGTATTCTGTAGATGTCTAAACAAATCAGATAGCTGCACAGCTCCCCTTTTGTTCATATTGATGGGGAAGCCTCCAATATACCTTTGCAGCAGTCTCACACTATAACACAATAAAGATTTCCTTTACCCTAGAGGTACAGTTATTCGAAGGTAGAGACCTGACTATATTACATATAAGAGCTAACTCAGCAGATCTGCAAGGAACACATTCCTCTTAATATTTTAGAATAATTTTTTAAACACATATACTAAGTGTTGCGTAGAAGCTCCAGTGTACATGGTAAGTGCACCTGCATTTCTGCAGAACTACGTAATAAATGCCTTCAGTCTCATTTATCAAGGAGTAGGTAAATTTACAAAAGAAATGAACTGGAAACACTCTTCTCTGTGGTAAGCATGTACAGCTCTTCTCAACAGTAATTTCTCAGTTGGCTATATTTGGATATGTGGGAGATTTAAATCCTTCTTGCTTCGGCAAGTCACAATTTTTTCTTCTCCACTTCATTGAAAGAATAAGATAAGGATATTCTCACTACCAACTTTCCATCACTCTATCAGTCAATATATACAAAGCACTATGTAGAGCTAATTATTTTAATTATTATTTTCTTTTTACTAGGAATAATAAATCATTTGCAAATCATCTTAAGGAGATGGTCACACTGTCTGTCACTTCACAAAGAGTCTCAGCACTTAAAGTTACTGTCCCCTAGGAAAACTGGCTGTTACTGTCCTTTTCCAGGCTATCAAACGCCTTGCAGCTAAGCTCGAAATTAGAAACGTTAGTGCTTCTAGTCCATTCAGTGCAAAGAGCATGTCTATCTATGCCCTCTTTGCTTCCCTGTGCTCCATCAGTCTGTACCCATCTGTTAAAGCTTTTCTTATCTTGTATTTAGAGTGTAATACCCTTTTGGGCAAAAAGCAGCCTTTTTATCCTGTGTTAATTCAGCAATGGAAACAAGAGGGTCTTGACCCATAACTAGGATTCCAGGTGCTGTTGCAATAAAATTAATGGTAATGACTTTTTTTATCCTGTCAGCTAAAGTGTTAGAAACCTGCTTTGCAGTTTTATGTGTTTGGAGTTCAAATCATGCCAAAAAGGGTTTGAGCTACTACAGGTGATACATTCCTGTCTGTTTTAAGAAATAAGTACCCTCACTCCATAAGCAACACAGATTACATTGAAAAAGAAACATTTATTATCAAAACATGCCAAAAAATCCCACAGCAAAACCTTGAAGAATGCCACTTTTAAGGTTTCTAGCAAAACTTTGGGTCTCTATATGTGCAGTCTGGATTGTTTGTAAATCTCACCTCTGCCCTGATGTTCTCACCTGCTCAGGTCTCACCATCAGAGATTCTCAGGCTAAAGTCTTTCAGTACTTTACTTACATGGCAATATCTCAATCCTAACAGTGAGTACATTAGCAGTCCTGACTCTGAATCTGCAAATAGATTCTCCTGGGGGCAATGACAATGGTAATCAATACCTGAAAAATCTTTGTAAAGAAAAAAAAAAAGTATTATCTATTTGCAGCAGCAAGATATCAAGAGGACTGCATTTTTTATAAAAGCAGTGAAACATGTTACATGAATTTTCATACTGCCTAACTATCAGCAATCTATGAGAGTTGGGCGATTTACTTCTAGACTCCTCTGTAAGAGTCCTCTCTGCTTCTCAAAGTTGAATAATGCAACAGGTGGTCCCTGACAGTCGATACCTTCCCCTCTCCTGCCATCTCCCCCACTCCAGCAATCAAGACAATTGTCAGCAGTTTCTACTTGTTCAAATGCATCCCTCCCAACTTGGTCAAACAGGGGCAGATGCCTCAGCACAGAAGCTATTTCCTTTAGTAGGTCTAACTACAAATGAAAGGCTAATTGCAGAATTACAACAAAACCGTGCTAGTTTTCATCTGACTAGCCTACGTAACCACACAGGGGATGATGTGACAGTATGGAGTTCAGGTCAGTAAAGAGTGTGTTGCAGTCTACATGACATCCATTTCTCCTCATCATCTACACTAATAACATCCATCCTAGTTAGATAACAGCTAAGTATGTTAACCCTCACTACAATCCTCTCCTTGTTTGCTTCATAGATTTTGCAATATCATCTAGGTCTTTTCCTCTGCATTCTTACCTAAGGAGCCACTGTGTTGCTCTCTGGACCAGTACGCTGCTCCCTATGTCAGACAGCCATACGCCAAACAGTATTAACACTTTATTTGCTCTTGCCATGTTTTAATTTTCTAATTCTTGAATCTACAACCCAAGTAGCATTTTTCAATATGATTTTTTCTATTTGTTATTTAAATCAAGGCAGTTGAGATCCAAACACATTTGGCTTTTGTGAAGGGAAAATCAACAGCATATGAGATTTTACTCAGGATTATATCTTAATAAAACAGCAAACCAAGAATTCACAATGTAATGAAGGCTTGATGTAAAAAAGAAATAGAAAGTAAAGAAGAAAGCTAGTGTGTGTTTAAAGTTACAGCAGATCTGAAATAAAATATCCATGTCTGAAGATGTGACAGATCTTTCTGAAGGATATGATATAAGGAAATCCTAAATACTAGCACTTTTATCTACAGCTATCTTAGATCTGACAATGAAAAATTATTTAAAACAATTAGGTACAATTATTTTTGTAGAATCTGGCTTGTATAAAACTTTATAGACTGTAGAATACCATGACATACTCTTACAACTACACATGGATTTCTTTTGCTGAAAGTAGTTACTAGTTAACTTTAAGCACTGTCACCTGAAAGTACAAAAGAATCATGAATATTTTCAAAGGTATGTGAAAGTGAAAGAAAGTCTGGAAAGAAAAGTGTCTTGAATAATTTTTTCATTTTCTATGGAAATTATTTTCTATTCTGGTAGCAGGAAAACCCGTCTTTTATCAAGCACCTGTTCTGTTAAAGGCAGGAAAAAAGGATAAATAAATAGAAAATAGGAATATACAAAAAAGACATTTCTAGAATAAAAATGTAAGGTGTGCTTTTGCTATAGAAGAAAAGAAAAGCAATTTTAGTCATTCTAGTATGTCTATGGAATACCATATGGTATTCTAACACCCTAGGATATCTACCTATGTGATGGGACTGAAAAAGCCAGTCAAAAACTGAAGTATCTGCTGAAAAGATTTCAAAATACATAGCTAAGGCTATGTGGGTTTAAACTGGATTGAGACATTGTAATTTGAACAGCCAAACCATGAGCTTTGAAAACAGAAGTAGGAATTTCTGAGAAATGCTAACAAAACATCCTATTACACCAATGTGTAATATGAACTAATGCTTTACCAAACTGGTATAAAGGTCTCCAAAGAGGGTAGTGTAACCCTAGAACAAGCTACCCAAAGGGATAGATGCCTTTCCAGGACTTGGAAGCAGTAAGCCATTTCTGACCCATTTTAGTGTTGGTGATAGTCCTGCTTCAGCCTCATGGCTGGACTAAATAAACCCCAGACATTCTCTCCAGCCAACATTTCTATGATTCAAAGTGCAACAGTTAAGGGTTAAAGAGTCTGATGCAATTTCTAACTGACCGAGCAAGGTTTCTATGCACAACATCTGCAAATTGCAATAAATTATACTCCATGGAATTTCTGTTACAGAAGCCACATAGAAAGGTCACAGTGTTATTTTACCTCTTGGGAGTATTCCCTCTTATGGGGTATACATTGAGCAGATTTTCCCCCAATATGTGGCACTGAGAATTTCTATTATGCTTGTAGGAATTGGTTCAGATACAGCTTTTCCACTGAGATAAAAACTGTTTTGCAGAATTAACAAATGATATGTAGGTAGTCTCCAGTTAGATGCAGCAGGACACTTTCAACTTTGTCAAATCTCAGGGGCTTCCTCCACACACCAGATTTTTACTTTTCACTTTAAAATTGTCCAAAATTCTTGTCCTAGGTATAAAACCTTGGAAATGTATTAATAACTACACAAAAACCTCACATTCCCTTTAATAAGGTAGTTTCATCCCTATTTTTCTCTGGACTGCAAATCCAATGGGATATCTCTATCCTGGGGTATTTTGTGATTCCTAAAATGGTTCAATCAGAAGGCAAAGTAGAGCACGTAATGGAAAATATAGTTTAATCAAGGAGCTGAGTCTGTAGAAAAGAACAGCAGGTAAGAATGGCAGAATAAAACCTACTAAGACTCAAAGGAGCTGAAATACAAACTAATGTTAAACTAAACACAAGGGACATGTTTCAGTTCAGTTCAACAAATGACACTTATTTGTCAAAGCTCCATCACAATTTTTTGGGGGGTATATTTTGGGTTTGTGTTGGTTTTGGAGAGAATAATTTCATCACAGTAGGAAGTACTGGGTGATGTTTTGGATTTGTGCTGAAAACAGTGTTGGTAACACAGGAATGTGTTTCCGTTACTGCTGAGCAGGGCTTACACAGAGTCAAGTCTTTTTCTGCTCCTCACACGACCTGTGAGTGGGCTGGGGGTGCACAAGAATTTGGGAGGAGACACAGCCAGGAGAGCTGACCCCAACTGATCAAAGGGGTCATGATGTCCATACCATATGACGTCATGCTGAGCATATAAAGCTGGGGGAAGAAGAAGGAAGGGAGGGATGTTCATTGTGATGTCATTTGTCTTCCCAAGTAACCGTTACACATGATGGAGCCCTACTTTCCTGTAGATGGCTGAACACCTGCCTGCCGAGGGGAAGCTGTGAATTAATTTCTTGGTTTGCTTTGCTTGCATGCACGGCTTTTACTTTACTACTAAACTGTCTTTATCTCAACCCACGAATTTTCTTACTTTTAGTCTTCTGATTCTCTCCCCTCTCCCACTAGTGGGGTAGTGAGTGAATGGCTGGGTAGTGCTTAAGTTACCAGCTGTGGTGAAACCACAACAGGGTTTTCAAATGCAAAATTGAATGATTTCCACAATATTAATTTCTTTAGCATTTTAAAACTTAAATTCGTATTTTAAATCTTGACAAGGTCTGGTAGACACAGGTCTGAAATGAGGGATGTTAATAAAGAAAACCCTTCCTAGAAAGTATGTTTTACACATAAAGCAGGCAGAAAAGTAGGGCCAGGTTTTCAGATAAACCTTCACGAGACCTTCATTTGTAAATGTAGGTCTTCACCATTTGCAGATAGGTTTCCAAAGAGACTTCTAGAACATGTTGATGTGATTATAGCTGTGCATATAAAGCCCCCTTGTAGCACTTATATTTCTCTATGTCTGTCCTAACAGACTGACAAATGAGTGAAAAACTATGTCCCTCTTCTTGTATTGTTCTATAAATTGTGCATAACTAAGATAATCTGCAATAGGATTTCCTCTTCAAAAGCTCATGAATTTTTCCTCCCTAATTATGCTTATTCAGAAGTGTAACATAATCAGCTAAAAGAATTAGCTGTTTTATGTGGGGTTTTTTTTTGGTTTGATGTTCTTTTTTTTTCCCCCCATGATTATTTCACACTGTAAGCTTCTCCAAGTTGGGTCTCACATATAGCATTCTACAACAGAATTGTTTTAACGATTCAGGTAAGGTAACCATCATACTTTAAACTGTAGCTGTTATGAAATAAATAAATACATTTATTCACTATAATTTCTTCATTATTTGAATGAATTTATCTACTTTAGTTCTTACAAGGCAAGAAATTGTGAACCTCAAACATTAATTCATGGAAAACGTACACATTGTTTGTACAATCAAAGTATTACTTTTAGTGAGGAGTAAAACTCAAAAGGATTTAAAAACATGGCAAATATTTAAAAGCTTTCTAGTGTAAAATATTCTCCCAGGGTTACTAATTTCTGTTTCAACTGCCTTAGAATACTGCATCACTGTAAAATGCTTCAGTACGGTAGTATGTCCTTGAGCTTTCAAAGCATGTACAATGTTCCAAGTGCTGTTTGTAATTATCTATGAGATGGGTGCTTTGAAAACTTTCATAACTTCAAAGTAATCATCTTGTTTCGTCATCTAGTTTATTCCTATTTATTATTCGGGTATGACAGTCCAGTGCCTAACTATTTCATGAAAGTGCTGCAAGAAATAACCCAAACTAGTTGATTGAGTCTACCCCAAAATAATTCTCAAGAGAGGTAACCATCAACCATTTCCTTCATATATTAATTAGAAGCGAATTTTCAGCCAGATTAATTCACTAGTCTCCCCCGACATACAAAATGGAAAGGTGAGTATACAGTTATGTATATTCTACAAAACAATGTACCTTCAATACAGATAAATCAGGTCAACAGAGTATTATAATTCATTTTACTAAACTGATGATGTCAGCATTCATGCATGACAAAAATAGGTTTTAATATTCTTTTTCTTGAAGTTACCTGTTAAAAAATTAGAACTATAGTTCCAAAGAGGTTTGTTATTATCAATAACAAAAAATTAAGAATACCAATAAACAAAACCATAATGAAGCAGACTGAGAGATTAAAATCATTCAGGTACAGAGATGACAGATAGAAATGAACAACCGATCATGACTAGTGAATGATGTCCTGTGCAATTGAGTCAGCATGAAGTTGTTTCCTCCCCTGCAAGGATTCATAAATCTACCCATGCCACTTCCAACCTGATGGATGTGTGTGTTTGGAGCAGAGAAACTAGACCAATATTTTATAGTAGAATACAGATTTCTTAGCCAAGAGCCTCAAAAAATTTACAGGTACTCCTTCTGGCAGGGAAGAGGATCCACTTAGTTCTATCAGTGCAACAAAATGAACGGAACTGCTGTTTCCACCCTCAACAGATGTGATCAAAACGAACCATGAAGTACTGGAGACATGGGTTGAACCTGATTAACAATTGCATATATTAAAATCCTCAATATTTGTTATACCTCTTTTTGTTCTGTTTTATTGAATGCTTAGATTTGGTAAAAACTGACCACATAAGATTCAAACCCAAATTTATTAATTCTCTAACAGAAGGAAATGTTGTACTGAGTCAGAGCTGGAATGATCTGGGACCACTGAGAGTTAAAACCATTCATATATAAAAAAGGAAAATAAAACCAAGACTATCTCAACTTTGATACCAGGTCTTTCATAATTTCTACCCATTTAAGTCTTTAAACTGCTCTGCAAATATTCATGCTAGATGAATATTTGCCTGCTTTCTACAAAGCATTGTGAGTACATAATTAATATAAAAAATATGTAAAATTAAAATATAAATATTTTAATGTATTTTATAACTATATGTGAATATGTAATATAATATGAAAATACTAAGAGTCGAGAGTTAACTAATTATTGCTTTAACAAATCATATATTACATTGATCAAGAATGAGAGTAACGACACTGATTTTTCCAGTATGATCTACTATTACTTACTCCATGGTTACGCTTGGGTCCAAGAGCACCCAAAACTTCATCAGTTCACTATCATGCATTATTTGAGGAAAAACTAGCAGAACACATCCCTAAATATAGTCTTTATTCTGAAAAGAAGACATCTTGAGTTCTAATCTGAATGCCAGGTACCAATGTCACAAGTATCTATTGTCAAGGATATGCCTAAATCTGTACCTTCAGGATTCCTGGCAAAACTGTTCAGTACCTGAAGAAAACTACCAAAGGCTGTCTCAGGTTTCTTAACTGTGGGGATCCTTCAACCACCTTGCCCCCTGCATGTAAATTCCCTGAAGGACTCAACGGGGAAGGTAGTTGTGAGCTCTAGTTTTCCTCTCGCACCCACTGCTAACTCTAGCAAATGTAATTGCAGAAAAGTAAGCATGTGGATAGTCATTTCACCTAATACCTCAGTGGTAAGAAGAAACAGGAAAGACTTCAAATCTCTGTTCTCCTCATCCTTGGAGAGTCCATGCCTTCATGTTTAGCTTCACCCAGACACTGGAGATTCCAGGTAGAGACATGCATTGGCCATTCCCCTGTTGAAATCACATCAGTTTGAAGAAAAAAACAACCAGGACTCAAGGAAGAGTGCTTTCCAGAGAGAATGCTGAGTGAAGTAACCCATACACCAGGATACGGTGCTCTCTTAAAAAGATTTTGTACCTGCATCTTCTGTACCTCAGACACAAGTTCCAGTGCCTGAACCCCATGCTGAAGAAAAGTGAAATTTGACAAGAATGCCTCTCCCTCCTTCTGTGACCAAAAATAAATCAGTGGCGTCTTATTTTTGTTTTTTTTTTTTCACCAGAACAAACTACTTCACATGTGTGTTCTAGGTGGAGACAACCCCAAGCTGCTTGTGCAGACTCAGAGAAGTGCATGAACTGCTGCAAAAAGGAGCAATCCTTACTGAACACAGGTGCAGCACTGAGCAAATATAGGTAAACTTCCAGAAAACGGAACATTGCTAGATTTACCAGCCTGGATCAGCACTGTTAGAGGGATTGCTATGTTAAATTCCATTACATGAAACATACATGTCGTTCAGTACCTGTGAAAAGGACTCATAACTTCCCTGCAGCTCAACATGAGGCACATAAACCTTGACAAAAAGGGCCCGATAGCAATCCCCGTTTTCAGCATTTCCTACAGCTTCCGCTCAGGTGATAGGCACCTCATTCTGCACGCAAATCTGCCACCCATTTCCCTGAGAGCTAATTCAGGGTATAAATCCTTCACTAGGAGTCAGGCATCCAAGTCCCTCTAAAGGCCCTGTCTGCAGTGTGTGATAAACAATCTGGAGAGGGGAGAGGGGGGCAGGAGGAGTTTTCTATTGCAGAGTATGTGAAAGTACAGTTGTTCAGTCATGACTGAATTCTTGTTTTCAGAAGTGCTGTAAATTATAAAACTAATGGAAAGTTAATAAGATCCTGAGATGAGAGGAGAGGTATGCTGTATAAATAAAGATTTAAAAAATTGAAGAATACCCTTTACAGACCCAATTTTAAAGCTTCTCTCAAAGTAAACACACTTCATTTTCTATAAAAGCATGGGTTATTATTAAATTTTTTTAAATTTTGCTTTGATAACAACTCCTCCACAGTCAAAATCTTTTAAGTGGTACTGTGGGTGGACTAATAAAAAGTTGCAGCTGAATTTCTGGTGGACAAGAATGCATTCTTTCTCAAGACAATTGCACAAATTATACCTGACAGCTTTGACTATCTAAAGGAACCAGCATCCTGACTCTTGGCCTTCTTCTAATCTCCTCACTGCACTCAAGACAGCTGAGTTTCAACAGCTCATATGGTTCTCACAGAATGAATGCCTTTAGCAACAGGAAACATTTTCAATATGATCTATTTCCCATAGAGGCAGATCGAAAAGTCATTTCTCATATTTGATAAGAACTTGAAGGGGAATAGCTTGGTATATAGTAATTCAAAAGAGCAGACAGCAAATAAAAGATCTGTGCCTGAATCTGATACCAGTTAAAACTATAGAAATGCGAGCCAATGTGTTGATGTCAATGGAATTAGAGTGGTAGGAAACTCAGGAACCTCAACACAGTCTAGCCTCTCATGTCAGCTAAGAGAAAATTAATCTTATTTTTACAGGTTGCTGAAACTCATGCCATGTCTCAAGGAAACATCTGTTTCACAAATGAGGACAATTGAGGGGAACAAGGTAGAATGTGACAGAGGGGGAAAGGAAGGGAAAAGCAGGACAAGAAGGAAGGGAAAAGCAGAACAAGGAGCATACCACTGCCTCAAGTGGGTGGGAATGACCAGTCCAGGAATCATGTTTTTATCAGGTGTTGGAGTGAAGCTGCTCCACGTGGAACAACTGTTTCCCAAGATGGAAGAACTTGCTGAGGCAAAGGTTTGTAGCACCTGAAAATAGTGCCCACAATGCACAACTTCCAAATACCTCATGTAATCAGTTAAAATAGAAATGCTAGAACTAAGCAAGAGATAAAGATCTTAACATGGTACTACACTGGTAAGTGTCCCAATGCAACTACATCATGACAGTTCATGAATAATATTCCCAAATATTACGTCTTTCTCATTTTGCAACCATGTGGCTAAATTTGTGAATGTAATCATGTCTTTAAATTATTTACAATGAGAAATTTTTCTGTCTGAGTAAGGACAAATACAAAATAAAGATTTTTGAATAAAAACAATTAGGCCCAGCAAGAACAAAACAAATACACTTTTCATAGGGAGAACTTTATCACTCCCATTGCCCCAATCCAAATGCAAATTAAGCACCTCATTTGTTTAAATTAGCTAGAGAAATAGTTACAAAGAACCCCATACTACTCCTGCTAAAGTCAATGTTGTGAGATCTGGGCTATGGTGCATATCTGATAGCACAGCAAAGTCCAAAGTATTATGTTAACAGTATCACAGCTTTACAATGTTTGCAAATCTTAGCAAACTCTTGGTCTTGAAATCTGCTGCAGGCTTTCTTAGGAAGTACTAAATGGAGTCAGGAGGTTGCTAAAAGGTTTTTCTCCCTCGGCCTCTCCTCCCAAAACCAGAAGCAAACATAAAAAAACCAAAGAAATCTTTTCGTTCCAGGCATGGTTTTCCTTTCTTATAACAAATCTGTCCCTATATTTCAGCTGTTGTATGCATTGCAGCACCCATACCCAGGGTACCAGTTCTTCAGGCAGACACCACCTGACATGTTGCAGTGAAGAATAAAAAGCATACCTACCAAGGTGGAGACACATTGTCTTTTAATAAAAATGTATAGGAATTATATTTTTGCATTGTAATTTTTTAATGCTGCCAATTAAAATGCCTCCTAATGCCTGGAATGAAATTTGTAAGAGATCTATTGATAGAAACTTGTCTCCATTTTTGTTATTAATGTAATAAAATTAAAAATTTTAAAATTCAAACCTGTAAATACAAGACTAAGGATCATACCATACTGCTTTGCTGGCAGTAAGAAATCTCTTTTACATGCTCTCCAAAACTACACAAAAATTTACAGGAGAGGCCTTTATACAGAACAGAGTATCCTGAGTGTCTTACAATAACACTACCTTTATTATATCCCAAAGCAAGCTTTCTCCTCTGTGCATTACTTATGATTCATTGTGATCTGAAAATCTCATTTTACTTTCCTTAATCATACCTGCCATTCTCCCTTCGATGTATTTCCTAAATGGATGCTCTGAGATGTAGGGGACTTGTTATTTGAAGTTTTCTTAAGGTGAAAAGAAAGTCTAGCTAAATATAAGCAGCTGTATATTACCAGAGTAGCAAAAAATGTAGCACACAGAGGGCTAAGATGTAACTTCATTGTGTTTCACCAACAAGCAGTTTGCATGTGGAAACCCACAGGATTTGCACTGATTGAAGAAATTACATAATCTTATTTTTCTGCTCATATATGTGACACATAAGATTAAACAGAAATTTTATCAGCACTGAAGTGGGTTTTGCAAAATAATGTCTTTGTGCCAGTTATCTGGAGTTTTCTGAGCTTTTTTTTTTTTTAACCAATTTCTAATACTTTAACATTTTAAAACTATTTGTCTTAAAGAAACAGAAAAACCCTCCAAACAAATCCCCAAAGCCATAAAATATTTAACTTAGTGCTAGAGAGAACTTTAGAAATAACCATTCTGACAGATACAGAACTAATATCTGTAGGAGCTCAGCAGGAGTCATTGCAATGCAATTTTTATTATACATTTATAACATCTAAATATTTTAGAGACTATCCATGAAGGTGGTAGAATGACTTGCCAGACAAAAATGCAAAACCACACTTTTGGAATAAAACTAATATAAAATCAGGCTGTAAACTCAACAGCTAAGCCCTTTTCCCAGATAGCAGGCTAAAGCCTAAAAGTGTACACCACTGTGTCTTGGCCCATCCAAAAAGGAGGTGCATTGGCTTCAGTTGTCCAGGGAAAGTCACGGGGTCTCACACGGAGATGAGACAACGATGAGAGGCTGTTAAGGAGCAGTTCCTGCCTGGGAAGCGAAGTGAAGGTGATCAGTGCATGATAACCCAGATACAGCAGTCTTCACTGAGACACAGATGGGACTTGTGTGAAATGGCTCTGTTCCAGTTAAATTGGGATTGGTTCTAATGAGGTTGTTGGGGCATTCGCTTATTACTGCCATTGCCCAAGAGAGGATGAAACTGGGAGGCGAAAGTTGATGTTTTCATAGCAATAAATGCAAGAGCCTCAGGGGAAATAGGAGAACTTCATGAATGCAGCCTTGGCTCAAGGCAAAGGGAGAGGGAAAGGCTAGCTAGGGAGTGTTGCCAGCAGTCCCACCAGGGGATTAAAGATGCAGCCCATCCTCATCATTGGGACTACAATGACTGCTTTGAAATCAGCTATCATTTGTGGCCTACATAAGCTGACAATGTGTCTTCATAGCTACTTCCCACCAGAGAGACTCTTTCTATTATTATTATTATCCGGATTTGTTTTTCTGCTAGCAGTATCTGACCAATTTGTGCACAGTGGGCTTTCTTTGTAGATTCTCCCCTACAGCTACAGTCTTTTCTTTGAGAGGTTTGCACTCTATGAGGACTTCAGCAGCAGGTCACAGATGTGGTTTACAAAGAGAAGGAGAAAAAAACAATCAACCAGAAAAATAGACTCCACAAAGCTTTCAGTAACCTATGAGCAAACTGGAGAGTTATATATATTGCACGTTCTTTTCCTCTTCCTGGCCCAGCATCCTCACCTTATCTGAGGTCAGGCACTTTTAATATACTTGTCATTTTTCCTTCAGATTTATCATTGGTAGTTGATATTTAGATAGATGATAATGGAGATAGGAGAGAAGAAAGAAATTAAAGGAGGTAAGAACAGGGCATACGGCAGTCTGAGTGCACATCATTGAGCCTTTGGTCACAGGTGTTTGTATCACTTCCCCCACCAAATATTTTTTCTGTTGGGAAACTGTCCTACTATTAGATAATATTTGTTTATGAGAAAGACATGTGCATTCTTTTCCTCTCACAGATAACTTAGGTATTCCAAATTGTTCATGTGCTTTTTAATTATCTCTTTAGTATTTAGCAGCATAAAGAAAACTAGCAAGCCTTCCCCATTCAAGGTAATTTTATTGCTAGCCTCGTTTCCTCTCCTGCTTCAGTCAATACATAATAGATGTAAGCTAAAGGTACATACAAGTAGAATTAAAAAGATAGAAGACAAGGAACTGGAAAGAAAAGGGAAAAAAAGAGATTCTTGATATTGATGTGATATCTAAGCAAGACAACAAAAGAAATGCATCTCTACAGTAAAGCCAGAATGACCCACATGGGAAGATGTGGAGTATCAGCTGTTGCACTAGTGAATGACACACCTTAAACACTGTAAAAGTACCTGGTGATGCCAGGCTCCTGTGCAAGGTTTAGTGTTCCCCCACTGTACTATCACACATGGATAAACCCATAGAAATATTAATAGAACTTAAAAAAAAAAAAAAAAGCCTTAAAATCTAGAGTCAATCTGGAATGCTCAATTAAACCAGAATGAAGACTGGGATGGAAACTAAACATAGGAGCAAAATTGAGCATTCCAAAACCTTCTCCCCACTGATAAACACCTTGTTTGCTCTGCAAAGGAGGAAAGCCTGAAAACTAGCTAAACAATATTTTCCAAGGGAGTTTTTAATTTGAAGGCATTTCAAGGCCTATCTGTCTCAA
This sequence comes from Eurypyga helias, assembly GCF_000690775.1. Taxonomy (NCBI): domain Eukaryota; kingdom Metazoa; phylum Chordata; class Aves; order Eurypygiformes; family Eurypygidae; genus Eurypyga; species Eurypyga helias. The sequence continues at coordinate 3,141 of NW_010242886.1, read as the reverse complement.
TGTACAGTAAGGAATAACCAGCACACTTGAGGGAATGCCTCTGTTGAAGAATTTGCCTAATTTACAAAAACAGGATGAGCTTTCTCATCTATTTTTCTGCATAGTCTATCTAGCCCTTTCCTATCTAAGACCTCAATTTCCCAAACAGTGAAGTACTCTTAAAAATCTCACTGTTTTCCACTTTTTCTGTTTTCTTTTCATTTTAATCAGCTTTTTCAGATTGACCTGAAATTCTGAGCACCAATCTCTTTAGTTAGTGATTGCCCACAGGTTGGTTTTTAGGGTTTTTTTTGAGTATTGTTACCACATTATTCACGTATAATTTGAGTAACTCCTTCAGTAAAGCTTTTAACCAGCCAGTGGTGATTATTACCCCTAAAAAAAAAAGTCTCCCACCTCTCATCACTTCTCCACACCTAAAATAACTCATTTAGAACTATGCAAATTAAATACTTATGTCAAAGCTCAAACACACAGAATATAGAGATTAAAGGAGAATTCCCATTTCTTTTCAGAAATGTACTTCTCAATTTTTAAATGTATAGCAGACCAAATTGTCAAAATCCTGAGATACAAAAATTGTATTGAATTTACATCACTTGGTACAGGGTAAAAAAAATGGTGAGTGACATTTTCTGTCCTTTACTTGTTAGACAATTAACTTTCAAGAAATACCTATAGTCAATATCCAACCTACTTGATAAAAAATTATGGAAATCATGTAATTATTTATGTCTACAAACAGCACTAAATAATGTACAAGATTAAAAAAAGGAATCACTGAATGGCTTATACACATGTCTATATATTTATATGTATATATTTGCATATACACACACACGTGTGTACATATATATGCATATGGTGTAAAGAACAACTTACCTATGTCCCAGGTTAGGGGGTTATTCTGTTCCATCTCCCTTTTCCCAATGACATACCAAATGCAGGCCATCCAGTGAGCAAGCAAGGCAAACATGGACATGAGAAGCGTGAGAACAATTGTGCTGTGTTGGGAGTAACGATCCAACTTCTGAAGGAGACGCAAGAGGCGGAGCAACCGCACAGTTTTTAGGAGGTGGACAAGGGAAACCTAGGAGAACAGGTAGAGAAAACAACTTGTCAACAGTTGACTTCTATCGCATAGTTCTCTTGTTTCAATGAAAGAAACTTTTATCTTCTAAAACTCTATGAATTTTTGCTCACTCTTCAGTTACATAGCTGTGTATTATGCTTAGACTAAAACTTAAGACAGCAGATAATGGCAAGAAGATGGTTAAAAAAAAGTGTTTACTTTTGCTGCATACATTCATATTTACTATTTCTGATTTAAACCAATCAAACTTGAAATACTGGTAGATCTTTGTGTGTGGGTTCCCCCCCTACAAAGTCTTTCTTGGTATTTAACTTAAAAATTTGTGTTTGTGCAAAAATTGATCCTTCCCTTCTCTAGAAGAGAAACATAATTGTCAAACTGGCCGATACTTATTTGATTCCAATATGAAACTGCAAAATAAACCTCTTCAAGAAAACAACGATTTTCAGTTTCTGCTAACAGCCGAACAGTAAGCCTACCTCAACAATATATGGTGTGAAACCAGCTTAATAATTAAGCCTAAAGAAGCAACAACACACAGAAGATAATTTGCAGACAAAGGAAAGAGAGAAGTGAGTGGAGACTCAGATTTGTTTTTCAAATTTAAACCTCTGTTCAGGGGCCTGGCTACATGTTACTTCTGTGTACTAAGTAGGAGTCCTAAAAGCTTGTATTAAGATTTCTAATACTACCTCTTAAATTGCATACCTAAAATATTATTGCCTTTAAGTGTATGTGGCATAGCCAGCACCTAATCTGCTCAACACCTTAAGTGTGCCTCAGTTGAAATATATAGGCTCTGGACCAAGAGGAGATGCAGCAATGCACAAATTGAACAGTCTCTGGATGATCCCAGGCCCTCCAGAGCATCCTCCAACCTACATCTGCACCAGAGTGTGCACAGCTCCCAGCTTTTGCATGTATATTGGCTCAAGTTTCAGCTGTTGGGTAGACCTAGCAAACAGTACAGACATTAGGATTCAAAATATTTTAAATTTAATTTTATAAGTTTAAATAGGCTTAAGTTTCATTAAGAGTAAGGGTTTTTTTCACCTTCTTTAAAGAGAGAGTAGGATTAAAGCCTAGTAGGTAGCTGGCTGGTACAGGATACATGCATCATCTAGAAAAATAACATTAAACATGACATGTCTTCCCACAGAATTTCCAAAGTAGAGTAATAAACTCTGAGTAGGAAGTCTAAAAGCTCAGCTTGATCCACAACCTTTTGCTTTTGCTAATCCAGAATAACCTGAAGTTAAGCCTTATGGTTTCTGCTAACAAAACTAATAATCTGAAATCTTAATTTTATAGGTTTGCATTCACTAACAGCTAGGCCCAGGTTGACTGATAAATTCTGTAACATAGGGTATTTTAGATTCATTCATGAAGATTTAACGATTCATTGATTTTATTCCAGTCTCAGGAATTATGCAGGTGGGAAACCTGTAAAAAAGAAAAAGAAAAAAACCCCTACAAACATTACTTTTTTTTTTTTTGCTACTACTGTATTGATAGTGCATAAGTAATTCTCCCATGAGCTTCTTCATGCAGTATTTACTGCACTTTTTTTTTTTAATTCTCCTTCTCAACAACCTTTACATTTCTTCTCATGCACACAACAGGGGAAAAGAGAAAATCAACAAAACCATGACACTTTTTTAAAATACTCTGAAGTTCATTGCTGTCAGGGACAAGGCCTGACATTAGAGCACACAAACAATTACAGTCTTGTCTTCTCTTCTTGCATTGCTTTTATCCACTTTATGTGATCTACAATAAGTCAGGGAAACTAGTTATGTCTGTGGCCTTAAGAACAAGAACATCCGCAAGTCTGGAGCAGAAGGCTGTAAAATATTTGAAGGAATTGCCATGTTTGTATTAATATAGTCATATATCTATTAAAATATAATTATTCTAATTGAATGTCATGACACCATACCAACTGCCTCTTTCTGTAGTAATTTATTTCCCAAAGCCTCATTTTCTACTCTCTCATCAGTCTGTTTGAACCAAACATGGTTCTGTTACACCCTTAACATAAAGGGGTC
>NW_010242885.1:0-10202 GCF_000690775.1 Eurypyga helias | reverse complement strand
CTTTTCTAGTTGGTTTGCTCACCAAAATCAAACAGCTTCTATACTATGAAGGACATTTAAAAAGGAAGTTGAGCTCTGTGGTGAGGTGGGGGAAGGAAAGGGATTTATGAGTCAAAAGCCAAATCCAGACTTCTCCTCGGACTCATTCTGAGTGCTCTTGATATATTAATACATTTCTAACAAGTGCTATAAAGGCAGGTAGAGACAATGCTCAATAATGTGAAAGATACTGAAAATTTCCTTTAAACCAATAAGTGAATAAATAAAACCCTTAATTTCAACTGTACCTGTAGTTTACTTGTGCTCAGCAGAAAGAATAAATACATGGTTTTATGATGGGGAAGAATGATCTACTGGAGTAGAAGAAAACATACCAGAAGAAGAAAGACTTTGAATGACAAAGATGGGAAAAGAGCTGAAATAAAATGTAGGAAATGTGACAAGAGGGTACGCAAGAAGAGCAACAGAAATAATTGTGGATGGAATACTGGTTTTTTATGGTAACTTGTAGACTTTGTAAAAAAAAAAAAAGGAAAGAACAATGTAATCATGTGGTTGAGGATTATGGTAAACAGAAGCCAAAGGGAATAGCTGAATGACTTGCAGAGGAGACAGATGAAGATAAACAAACCCTCAGACTTCCCCAGCTCAAAGGACAGAAACACATGGGAGAAAACAGACACCAAGTAAGGTCTGCAGAGAATGAGAGGCATGTCTCAGTGTAATGCCAGGGCAGAGGCAGACCTGCTTTTTCATCTGTACAACTAAAGAGGACCTCAGCTACTGGGTGTACCTTCTACTCTCTTCTCAACCACAGGGCAGCTGAAGGAATAGACCTAATATGTAGATTAGGGTAAGAACAGTTCTACCACTGAGATAAAGCTCTGTGTCTTTGTGGCGCTGAAGGTGAATTTGTTTTAGAATTAAAAAAAATCAGTGTGCAGAATGTGGCATTTTCCCTGGTACCCCAGGTTTAGGCAGATAGGGAAGAGCAAATTTATCTGCTATGCCTGCCATCCAGCTCAGCTTCAGCACATGTGTATACAAGTGCACAGTCACAGAAGCAAACAGTGTATGAATCCACTCTAGTGCTTGACTCCAGTATGAGTGTAATGGCAACGATGTTTGTGAGGTGGAACCCTGTTTCTGGCACAGCACATTCACAATTTAACACAAGCTTTATGCTGTGCGTGTCTAATGTTTTCTGCAATGCTTTCTGTAAAACTCACCAGAGTGGCTGAGGCTGGCAGGCACATCTAGAGGTATCTATTCCAACCCCACGGCGCTGAGTTGCTCTGCCCCATGAATAGTTGGGTTTTGAGTACCTCCAAGGATGGCTTCCAGGGGAAATTACTCCATCACCTTCCCACAGATTGAGGTGAGGCTGACAAACCTGTAGTTTCACAGATCCTCCTTCTTGCCCTTCTTGAAGATGGGAGTGACATTTGCTTTCTTCCAGGAATTACTCTTGATCATGGACTGATTGTGATTTGCCTCACAGACACCAGTTAGCACCATCAGCAGCCATGGGTGCCTCCCATCTTGTCCTATAGGCTTAAGTTTGTCCAGTGTGTTAAAGTGCTCTCTATCCATGTTATCCTTCATGGGAATAAGTCTTTCTTGCTCCAGACTTTCCCTCTGGTCTGAAGGGCCTGGTATGGCTGAAGGTCAGTCTTACCTGTAAAGACCAAGACAAATCAATACCTTGGAATTTTCCATGTCCTTTGTCACTGGGAGTATGGTTAAGCATCTAGGTAAAATGTTTACCAGAGCTGAATATTTTGTTCTGAATTACAATTAACTTCCCAAGAAGGATTGCCTTTAATCACTGCCATGACTCCTGCCAATGCGAAGGAGCAAGCTAAAGCAATACTCAGTAAGCTGCCCTGACAGTGGTGAGTGTCCCAGCATCCAGGTACAACACTGTTCTATAAACCCTCCAAGGTCTCACCTGTCCTACCAAGGATTAATAGCTCTTTTTCATAATCAGTCATTCCCACTAGGCTTCATTTCCTTCAGTAAATACAAAGTCAGACATGGCATTGTCTCACACTCAAAATCCAATCACATTTAAATATCCCAACCATTGACCCCCATCTGAGTCATTTTGATGAACCATTCTCATGTGCTGCAAAGCTTTCACTTGCTGCTTGAAAGAGAGAAATGGTGTGCTGGGTGGCTGCACACCACCAAACATGAAAGGCAAGGAACTCCAAGACAAATTTTGCTTCCTGATGCCAAGTGAAGCAGGTAGTGTTTTGTGGTAGTGCCATCAGTCAGAGCTGCCTCTGTCTTTGGATGTTGTCGTCAGGAGGGGATCAGTGCTTCTCACCACTTTGGAAGAAGTGGAGAAAGGAGCACATCCAACTCCTACCTGCACTGAACTTGTAAGGACTCAGCCAAAAATGCTCAGCTTTTGCTGGCATTTAACTCCTTTTCCCCTTTCATCTGCAATGCTAATGAGTGAAGGAATATATCCTCTTATCAGTAGTACCTGGACAACCAGTCTATTTTGTGATAACACATTTAGAACATCCTTCATTTTGCTCTTTTTTCACCAGGATGCTTTTTGCTACTGGCCCTTGACAGTAGTATCTGGGATGTAAATCATGTTCTGCTACTCTTCAGGGTTGTCCTGCTTTAGCAAAAGAGGGCATAGCCAGGCCACTCAGAGACATTCAGCACAACCCTCAATAATTAACCTAGCATTAACCTAGCACCCCATTTTCTAACTGAAATTGTTGGCACACCAGCAACCCGAACCACCGGAACCACATGTCCATGGAGGACTGATACTTCATTTGCAAGACCCAAAGAAAAAATGGCTGAGTGTTTTTTCAGCATTTCAGGTAGAAAATAACTTCTGACGCTTGCTACTGGAAAGTTTTAAATAAGCTTTTATTCATTCAGATAACAGAGACGTTGATCAATGGATGTCCTGGAACCATAGGCATATTATAAAGGAACAGAGTAGAGTTTGCTACTCTTATGCAACCTAAGGAAAGAAGTTGGCTCTGGCTGAAAATCCTGAGTACACTGTGTGTTGGGTGGATTTTTAGCTCTACTTTAAATCCCTAGTGCCAGTCAAGACATTCTTAGATCTTTATTCTCTTAGGATTTGTTCTTGTGTCATATGAAGGTGATATCACTGATGTCAGTGGAATAGGTGAAGCACTCTATTGGCTCAGTTTTGTTTCATTGAATTCAGTGGTGGCTTTAGCAACATAATTAAGCCCATTTTTGTCACTTATGCAAGCTTCCTCAGACTCCAAGATTCAAACCATTGTTCACCTCTGGTCATACACCCCTACACCTCAAAACAAGCTTGTTTGCACCCATGGCACCTGATTTCTCTGTATTCCATCTCTCACGAGCATTCTCACTGCTGCGCGTGCTGCGTTGCTTCTCTCGTGATCATCAAAGGTACAGGACTATCTGTATTAGCAATACAGTCTACAGGTACGTGAGAGTGAGAGACTAAGACCAAGTGAGGAATTCTGGATGGGAGACTGGGTTGGAAACTTCTGAGAAACAAATCAGAAAAGGTAAGTAGGGGAGCCATGTTGGGAGGAGGAGTTTGGCAGGGCTAGAAGACTGGCAGGGCACCAAGAGCACTGGCCCTGCAGAAGAGAGAGCTACAGAGGCAGGAGCAGGTTTATGAAGCCAGGTGTGGGAAAGAACCAGGCTCAGCAGTTTGGGGCAGTGGAGGGTCAAGCCTGATAAAAAGTCTAGAAACATCTAAGACCACTAGTTGGATTCTTGGCCAGCCCGGAGGACAATGGACAACCTCTTCTGTGTCTTCTATCTTCAGTGTCTGGCAAAGGTGAAGACGACAAACCTGCTGCTGCTGCCATTATGTCCTGTTCGCTCAACCCAAAGAGGTGTGTGCTGTACTTCTAAAAGCTCCAAGCTCTTTGGTTGCTTTTACACAGAACAGACCCTCCATGGCTTTCTAAAGGACCAGACAATGCAGTTGCCAAGTTGAAAAATGAGTATTAATGCAACCCAGACCTCTCTGTGGTGGAGAGCACACTATCTCCCAAGGCTTCTTTTCCACACATTTCCAAAATACTGCTGATTAGTCATTGATGCTATTTTTAAACTTTAAAATTGAAATTCCATAGTAAATATGGGTGCAAAACACAGGTCCTTGTGGAGCTAGAGCATCTTGGTCTTTTTCACACCACGTTGTCATTTGCCACACTCCTTTCTTTCTTCCTCACTGTCTCTCTTGCCTTGAGTATTGGAAACCAAAAGGTGACCTGAAAAGACAGGAATATGATGCTATGATCATAGTATTACCGAGTTAGACATCACCCAGACACTAACATCCTGTAGAGTCAACACTGAAGGCTATTAAAAAACAAACCAAACCAAAACAGACTGCATATGTCTGCAGCTATCTGGATTTGCCATAAATATATGCATGTGTGTTTGTGTTTCCATTAGTGCACATATACATACATATACAGGGGGAGTGATTTTGCAAGAAAAAATTTCTGTTTCCTAGTGGTGTTTGCAGTTGCACTCCCACAGTGTTTTAAAACAGAAATATATCACCTTCCATTTTGCTAAGCAACAACTGAACATCTTTTGCAACATTAAGAGGCTGCTCACAGGTGTATGGCATTCCTAGATTTCAGGAATACCTGTTATGCTGGAGGCACTCTTCATACACGAGTAGTATTTTGTTGCCAACACATAGGCATTTGGGTGTACCTGTGTCATGCCTGATGCATGTGTGTTAAGGCCAGAACAAAACAATAATATGATCTAATCTTGCCATTAGACATCCTGTCTCCAGCCCCTGTGCAGGAAAACATTGGGAAAAGTCTATTAGCACGTAATTTAAATTAAAAAGCAGTTAAGTATCTCCTGGATCTGAAAACCTGACAGAAGGAGATTTTTTATTTTTCCTAGAGCTGATGGCTTACCGTTCTAACAGACATGTTCTTCCCAGTTTTCTCTTGTAGCTTTGCTCTTTTCTTGAGTAATTTTGCATGCAAATAATGTATCCGTTTCATCTCAGTCTCAGGATAAAAGGAAGTTGACACGAGTATTTTAAGTTGGGTCAGGAGGCCAGAGAATAACCCAAAAATGATTAAGAAGAAGATGATGACTCCAAGCTGGATCCATGTTGTGCAAAGAGAGAGCTCTGGCTGAGGGATGCAGTCATGCTTAAACAAAGAGATCTTGAAAGGATCGGTCTTTCCAATATACTTGCTCGTACCAACAATAAATTTGCCCTCATTCCTCTGCACAAGAAAAGGGGAAAATAGGGTATTATAGTACTGATTACCTCCTTTCTTACTATTTGTCCCGTTGGACATTCAGATTTACAAAAGACCATAAATCATCTAGTCCATGCAGTGTCTATATATGCTATGCTCATAACAATATATTTATTGGCTATTCATAAATGTTTTAAACTGCATTTTCACCATTTCTCTTGGGAGACTGTCCCACAATTTGGATTGTTAAGAACTTAACTTCTCAGTGGCTCTGACAGACAATATTTAGCTAATCTGGCTATAATGGTTTAATAATTTCCCACTTCTATGAATCTGCTCAGATCCTCCACTGGAGCATCCTTCATTCAGAGTAAAACAGAAGAGCAGGATGTTTCTGTTGCTTTGGTTGTGCCTCAGTGTCCTGGTTTCAGCTGGGATAGAGTTAATTTTCATCCTAGTAGCTGGTGTAGTGTTGTGGTTTGGATTTAGTATGAGAATAATGTGATAACACCCTGATGTTTTGGTTGGTGTAAGCGGAGCTTGTACAAAGTCAAAGACTTTTCAGTTTCTGTTGATCTGCCAGTGAGGAAGTGCACAAGAAGCTTGGAGGGAGTGCAGCCAGGACAACTGACCTAAATTGGCCAAAGGGACATTCCATACTGTATGTTGTCATGCTCAATATATAAATTAAGGGGAGTTGGCTGGGGGGTGGCTCAGAAACTGGCTGGGCATAGGTCAGTGGGTGGTGAGCAATTGTAGTGGATAACACTTGTGAGTGTTTTGTTTTGGTTTTTCCCTCACTGTCCTATTAAACTGTCTTTATCCCAACTCATGGGTTTTCCTTTTTTTTTTCAATTCTCCTCCCCATTTTCCTGGCAGGGGGAGAGGAGTGAGTGAGCAGCTGCATGGTGCTTAGTTGCCAGCTGGGGTTAAACCATGAGTCCTTTTTGGAGCCCAACTTGAAGCACAAAGGGTTGAGATAACAACAAATCTGACCAGAGCGTGTTAGAACAAATTACTTATATGTATTTGTTATATTAGTTTAATAACCGCTGGTCACGATGTTGATTGATTTGGTCTCAGAGTTGTTGTGCTTGTTCTCAGAGTTATCTTATGTAATGCCTTACTTGCTGTGTACGTTCCCTGCTGTGCTGCTTATCATCACTGGGTACTGGGAGGTTATTGTTTATGGTTCCAGTACACCTGGAACCAGCTCTGGCTGGGCATAGGTCAGTGGGTGGTGAGCAATTGTAGTGGATAACACTTGTGAGGGTTTTGTTTTGGTATTTTCCTCACTGTCCTATTAAACTGTCTTTATCCCAACTCATGGGTTTTCCTTTTTTTTTTTCAATTCTCCTCCCCATTTTACTGGCAGGGGGAGAGGAGTGAGTAAGCAGCTGCATGGTGCTTAGTTGCCAGCTGGGGTTAAACCATGAGTCCTTTTTGGAGCCCAACTTGAAGCACAAAGGGTTGAGATAACAACAAATCTGACCAGAGCGTGTTAGAACAAATTACTTATATGTATTTGTTATATTAGTTTAATAACCGCTGGTCACGATGTTGATTGATTTGGTCTCAGAGTTGTTGTGCTTGTTCTCAGAGTTATCTTATGTAATGCCTTACTTGCTGTGTACGTTCCCTGCTGTGCTGCTTATCATCACTGGGTACTGGGAGGTTATTGTTTATGGTTCCAGTACACCTGGAACCAGCTGCCCCAGGGGGGAAAACACAGCCCTGCCATTTGCCATGGACTGATCCAGACGACACTGGAACAGGGTGCAGCTCCAGAACACCTGCAATACCTTGATGACATCATTGTATGTAGAAAAACACAGCAGATGAAGTTTTTGAGAATGGAAGAAGATAGTCCAAATCCTTTGAAAAGATGGTTTTTTCCATTTAAAAAAGTAAGGTCAAGGAACCTGCACAGGAGATGTAATTTTTAGGAATAAAATGGCAAAAGAGACATTGTCAGATCCTGATGGATATGATCAGTAAAATAACAGCTATGTCTCCACTAACGAGCACAAAGGAAACACAAGCTTTCCTAGACTTTTTGGTTTTCTGCTGGATGCATATTCCAAATTACAGTCAGACTGTAAACCCTCTCTATGGAGTGACCTGGAAGAAAAATGATTTCAAATGGGTCCCTGAGCAACGACGAGCCTTTGAACAATTAGATGATCTTCAAGGTCCCTTCCAACCCAACCCATTCTATGATTCCATGAAATTAAACAGGAGATAGTTCATTCAGTACCCCTTGGACCAGTCTGGACAGGGCCAGAGGTGAAGAATGTGCTTTATACCACAGCCGGGGAGAATGGCCCTACCTGGAGTCTCTGGCAGAAAGAATCAGGGGAGACTTGAGGACGACCCTTGGTGTTTGGGAATTAGGCGTACAGAGGATCTGAGGCTTGCTATACTCCAGCTGAAAAAGAGATACTGGCAGCACATAAGGGAGTTTGAGCTGCCTTGGTAGTGATTGGTACTGAAGCGCAGCTCCTCCTGGCACCCCAACTTCCAGTGCTGGGCTGGATGTTCAAAGGGAGGGTCTCCTCTACACATCATGCAACCGATGCTACCTGAAGTAAATGGGTCACACTGATCACACAACAAGCTCGAATAGGAAGCCACAATCACCCAGGAATCTTGGAAGTGATCATGGACTGCCCAGAAGGCAAAAATTTCAGAATGTCACCAGAGGAGGAGGTGATGTGTGCTGAAGAGGCCCCACTGTATTAAAAAGAGAAGCAATATGCCCTATTCACCGATGGGCCCTGTCATATTGTGGGAAAGCATCGGAGGTGGAAGGCTGCTGTCCCCTATGACAAGTTGCAGAAACTGCTGAAGGACAAGATGAATTGAGTCAGTTTGCAGAGGTAAAAGCCATCCAGCTGGCTTTGGACATTGCTGAATGAGAGAAATGGCCAGTACTTCATATCTGTACTGACTCATGGTTGGTGGCAAATACTCCATGGGGCAGCTACAACAATAGAAACAGAGCAACTGGCAGCACAGAGGCAAACCCATCTGGGTTGCCACATTGTGGCAAGCTATTGCTGCTGGGGCAGAGAACCTGGTTGTAGAAGTACATCATGTAGATGCTCACATACCCAAGAGTCAGGCCACTGAAACATCAAGTCAACCAGCAGGTAGATCAAGCTTCTGAGACTGAAGTGGCTCAAATAGATCTGATGTTGCAACATAAGGGTGACCTGTTTATAGCTTGGGGGGGCCTGGGACACCTGGTGGTGAGCAATTGTAATGTGCATCACTTCTTTTGTGTGTCCTTTTATGATTATGATTATTAGTATTAATATTATTTTCTCTTCCCTCGCTGTTCTATTAAACTGTCTTTATGTCAAATCATAAGTTTTACCTTTTTTTTTGATTATCCTCCCCATCCCAGCATTGGAGGGAGAGGAGTGAGTGAGCGGCTGTGTGGTGCTCAGATGACAGCTGGGGTTAAACCATAATGATCAGTACGAGATGAGCAATGCTTCCGCACCCACCTAAGCAGGTGCTCTGACCACAAAGTTGTCACACAAAAAAAGCCACCTCTCCTCCTCTGTTAGGTGCCTTTGCTTAAGAGAGCTGATGTCTTGTACTGCTTGTGGACTGAAGTGCTGAATGAGAGGTACTAAATTAGACACACTGCTGCGACCACAATTTCATACTGGCAAATTTGTGCTCTGCATGTAAGGAAGAATGAATCACCCATTTCTGGTGGGTGAAAAGCTCCCTTTTCTGACCACGTCAGGGGAATATGTATTCTTCCTTGTGGCTCTTCTAACCACCTTACAGAGGCCAGGAACTTTTGTTAGATGCTCATTGGAAAAATCAGGTGCCCGAGTACGCCACTTTTGCAGCCTTTTACTCTTACCTTGATATTATCGTGTTGCAATCTATCTCAGTACATTGTATCCCTAAACTGAACCAATGTATACACAAAGAAAAACTGCATTAGGAACTCAGTATGAAACAGTGGCACAAGTCATGAAGAATTTTACTGTTCATAGCAAGAATAAATGTCTCAGGAAGTCATTGCATCTGTCCTGCTCCCCCAGCCAGCTTTCTAGGCTCCCTGAGATCAGCAACCCTGAGACTTGCTATGACAGATTTGTTGAGGTCAGATTTTACATTTTAATGTGACTAGCCCCTCTTGGACTAGAAACAATCTGATGATGGCATAATTTTCTTATTTGGGAGAGTCAACCAGCTTGGCACAGGAATGAACACTGCACATAAAGAGAGTAAGTTCATAGTACAGAACTCGTGAATCAGCCAGAACGAGTCAGGCTCGGGCCCTCTGTCCATGGATGCTGGGACTATGCTCCTTCTTTGCCCTGACCTGGGTCACATCCAAGTCAAGAAAATGTTATCTGGCTGAAGGAGCCATCTCAGAGGCTAATATGTCATGTAGACAAAAGTGAAGATGTGAATCTGCCAAAGATTTTATATCCTGTTCTATTTTCTTGTAATTTTAAGCAATGCACTTAATGCATTGATTACTGTCATGGTTTAACCTCAGCTAGCGATTACGTACCATGCAGCCGCTCACTCACCTCCACCCACTCCTTCAATGGAGGAGGAGGATCGGAGGAAAAGACAAAGAAGCTTGTAAATTTGAGATAAGAACAATTTAATAATTAAAAATTAATGAATAAAATAGTGATACTAATAATACTAACAATACTACTAATAATAAATAGTTAAAATAATGAAAAATAAAGCATATCATACAAGAGCTCACCACCCGCAGACTGACACACAGCCAGGTCCTGAGTAGTGAGAGTCACAGACAGAGAGCCTGAGAACCAGAGCCTGAGGGCGATCACAGCAGAGTCTGAGTGAGCCCGAGAGAGAGAGCACGACCAAGAAAGCCAACCCACTACCCAACCCAAGCCAACACACTACCTAAAGAACGAACAAAATAAACAAGCAACTGAGACAAAGCAATGAAACTATGCC
>NW_010242884.1:0-61010 GCF_000690775.1 Eurypyga helias | reverse complement strand
CCCAGCCTGTACTTGTGCCTGGGATGGCAGAACTTCATGTGTTTCCGGATGGAAAAGCCTACTAGCTTTGAGTAACTTTGATGGGATTCTCTGTGGAAATCCACCACTGATGGGCTCATCAATAAGAGTTTTGATAAAAAGCAATTAAACTGTCAAGCAGTAAGCAATCCAGAGCAATTCCAGCCTGTACTCCAAGAGACAAGAAAGAAAAACATCAAAGTTTTTCCAAATGGCAAAGAAGTCAAAGTGATATTTCAAAGAGTGTTATTTTTCAAGCTCCTAAAACAAGCAGAAAGGTTCCTACGCTTGATAACAGTGGGGAATGCAGGGTTGAATAAATGAGAGGATTTATCTGTACGCACAGATGGTAGCAGCAAGAGAAAAAAAAGAGTAACATGAATACACTAATATCAACATATGACTAAAATCATCTTAATTCCAGCATTAATTTGTTCTTTTATTCATGTATTTTTTTTACCTGAAGGCTAACATACGCAGGGATGTCCCCATCTAGGCAACCCCACTGTGGTGGGGGTCTGGCAGGTGCTTGGTAAAGTGACATGCAACGTGCGGGTGCAGGTTTCACACTGCTGGCAAAAACATCAGAAATCCAGAAAGATTTGCACTTTGATTATGAGTTTAGGAGACTTAAATTACAAGGGAGGGTGGGGTTTTTTTTGGTACTTGTCTTTAATCAAAGTGTTTCTTTGAAACTTTGTGTACTGCAAAGAGATCAGTTGCTTTAGAAGAAGGTAGATCACATCCTTTATCTTTACCCATGGCAGGGGCTGTTTTCTTTTTGTCAGTTTGGCTCTTTCCTGATGAACCTAGTGGTAAACGGGTTAATGTAAAGGTGTAATACTAATGCTGAAATGTTTCCTCATCTCTCCCAAGTTATACATGTAAATGAGAGATTGCAAAAATCTAGACTCTGTGTAGTGACAAGGACCAACGCCAACCCTTGAACAAAGCCTTAATAATTATTAGGACACGGTTAGAGTGATTTCTTCTTTGCCTCTAATGAGGATTGTGAGGTCTTTCAGGGTCCTTTTTTACTGTCTGTGCAGGGTGTTCAGCCAACAGTGTGCACACATAGCCCAAATAATGAGGTAGCTCATCTGTATACACAAAACCATTGGCGTTTTCAAATTTTTTTGAAACCAGCCCTAAACTGAGACATTGAGCGTGGCAGCCTGTGCAGGAGGTTTGGATCTACATTTAAACACCATATTGGGAAGAAACAAGAGGCAAGAATCCCCAAATCCAGCCAGGAAAAAACATAATTAAATATATAACAACAGACACTGATTCTGTTTTAACATCTGTCTCTTGTTCCCTCTTTCATCTTCATTAGAGCTGGGGAAACTTGCCATGGTTGACCTTAGAGACCGGAGGACTGTAGAAGTTTATTCCAAACTCCAGCACCAGGCTAGATCCCCTGCAAGTTTTGTACCATCTGCATGATCAATACATGAAGCCTCCATAATGAAACACTAGATTTGTCAGGTTTTATCTCAAGAAACCCGGGAACCAGAGTGCAATCTCTGTCTCCCCACTGGAACTGCAGATAATGCCTCAAGCTGTGTCCTACTGCCTCTCTTCAACATGAGGTTTGATGGCATCTCATCTTTCTTAGTGGGGTAGGCCTTGTGGCCACATCGCTATGTGTCCTGGTTATTTCATTTGGTCAAGTCTGATTCTCTCTTTCCTGCAACATGAAAATGGATATAACGTTTGTTCTGGCCTTCCTCATGTTGATAGTCAGCACATAGCATCAGGTAAAAGATGTAGTAGAAGTTAAAATTATTAATGTTTATGGTTTTTGGTTGGATTTTTTTTTCATTTTAACCTAAATTAATCATCTGGGCATTGTTTTGAAAGTGATTCCCATATTCCCGGAGATACGCAGTGCACATGCTAGGGGTGTCCATGTGTGATGTGGACACCCAGCTTACTTAGCTCCTTCCCCAAGCGCTGGGCTTTCCCCACAGCCCTTGGTGAACCCAGGCAGAGCTGCTGCTTGGGAACCGAGCGGGCACCAAGAGATGGAGCCACACGTGCCTTGCCGGCCGTCCTGGTGGGCATCCGTGCAGAAAATGAAGCTGCAGACTCTTCGCTGGTTTTTGCCCAGCTTTGAGTCCCTTGGCAGGGCTAATGCTACTCTGGATCGCAAGCGTGACACTTGAGCTCTTCCCAGGGTTAAGTGCTTTTCATGTAACTGCACTTGGCTACTCCTTCTTCGACATTTTCTTTGCAGGGAACCAAGATTGAAATCAGCAGGGGAAAAAGGCTCCTTGTACTGGTGTTTGGGACAGTGTGTCCAGCTCCATGTGCCAGTGCCAGCTGCAATACAGGAGCAGTCCTCTTCCACTAATGAGAAATTCCTCCTACCCTCTCTTCTGATCAGAAAATTTTGTCTTTAATTTCTTTAAGACAGAGACCTAATTCTGCTTTTACTGCTTGTGGTTTCAACTCTGCCTCCTGTGCACTGCTCAAAATTGTTGTAAAGAGGGCAAAGCTGGGGCTGCCATTAAAAAAAACCCCCAGAATAATAAAAGCTGGAACAAACAAATGGCAGCAGCGCTTTGTGAGTGCCCAGGACTGTTCAGAGCTGGATGCCAAGTCCTATCCCAGCAGGGTAGAGTGTGTTGGGATCAAGACCTGTTGGGATCAAGACCAGCTTTAGACAAGCAGACCACATGTCCACTATGAGTTTAGTGCTCAAACGGTCTCCCACGGCTGCCCTTGCTCCAGTTTTGCTCCTGGTGCAGCATTGACTTCTGTCAGCCATTGGGCAGCATCCAGGGAGCAGCATTCCCAATGGCATTGTGGTTGAGTTAACCCTACTTTGGAGGAGAAAAGCCGTATGGACATGAGCTCCGTATGGAAAGTAGCCATGGCCTTGGGTGCTGAGTTGCAGAGCATCCCTGGGAGGTGAACCCCAACCATGACATTTGCCCAGAGCAGGGAGATGCTATAGTGGGTGCAAACATGTAATGCAAATCCCATGTACCATAACACAGAGTCACCAGGTGAATAAATAGGAGCACAGGTCCCTCAACTCCCTGCGTGTACCTGGGAGGCTGTTGACACTGAATAAGCAAGAGGCTGCAAACTTGCCAGCTGCTCTTTCTGAGCCCTTGGATTAAGCCCTGGTTTGCAATGCATCATTTAAGAGGTTGCAAATATTTTCCGTGTGTTGAAAGAAAATTATAAACAGATTGAGCCTGGGTACAGTAGATCCACTAGGCTACATTTGACTGAGAAAAGCTTTTGATTAAAGAATGAGGCTTAAGGGGGATGGGTAGTGAGCTGACATGGAGGGAAATTTTGTCATTTTGTTGAAAAAAAATTTGTGGAAGTATACTCTCTGCAAACGTCGAAGGAGAGTCCTTGTGCAGGAAAGCACATGATGTAAATCAGTGTCTACTATCTCCTGAATGTAACAGAAGTATGAAGTTGCAAACCGGCACGCACTCCATTTTCATGGGCAAATGTGCTGTATTCAGTCATATTAATTACTGCGTGGGCTCAATTTTCAGTGCAATCGATCCACAGGAAACAAAAGGGCTGCAGGGGAAATTTAAAAAGACAGTCAGCTAATAGGAGCCAGGTTCAATAAGACTGCATCTGCCTTCAGTGAACGGTGAGGGAGAGGTGTGCCCATTCTGCCATGGCAAGGCATGTGATAGGGCGGGCAAAGGGTGCAGGGCTGAGAGGGGCTTAAAATAACACCTTGTGCATGTATAGATATGTGTGTGTGTATATATATATATGAGGAATACAACTCCTGTTGTGGGAAACGAGGAAAGAAAGGGTTTTAATCCAAGTTTTCTGGTGCGGTGCTCAGGGTGTCATCTCACAGCGGGTTGTTGTGCGATGGCACTTCTGCCGGTGCAGCCTCTCTGTGTGCCATACCTCCTTCCCGGCTGTGCCATGAATCCCTCTGGCCTCTCCACTTCAGGACGGTTCCAGGGCGTTTTCCTCGCACCGCGGCCAGCCCGGCACTGTTTCTCTAGTCCCTCTCTGCCAGCAGCAAGCAGCAAACCCCAGGCTATGGCCAGGGGTCTCCTGGGTGGAGCTCAGGCCCTGGGTGAACTTCACCTTTGCTGCAGAGTTTCGGTTTAATGCCAGTATTTTAGCAAGCTATTTAGTCTGTTTGCCTAGCACTTAATAGGGGGATTATCCAGTTTGTGCCAAGATTTTCTTCCAAGATTGCTTTTCAGTTTCAAAGTTGAATGCGTTCATTTTTAGTACTAGCCTTTGCTTCCATTCAGGCTCCAAACTTCCCTAGGAAGTGACTTCATGGCATTCTTCGAGCAGTTTATTGCTTGGAGTGGCTGTGGCTGAGTTACAGTGTTCATATAACGACAAGCTCCCGGTCCATATATATTTAATGACTGTAATCATTTATTATTTTCCCTTTATTAGGTTTGTTCTTAAAGAAAGTTTTATGGTGCTATTTATGATATGCTAAGTGGTGCAACTTGCTGAAAAAAACATGTAGCATACGTTTTTTAATAGGTCTTGCTTGTTAAAAGGGATATCTTTTATTTACCCTAGTAGGGCAGCTTTTTTGCTGACAGTTTTATTATTTCAATTACTCAGACATTTCTTTCCGCTTTTGTTTCCCCAGATACACCTCCGGGGAATTTTAATGTGCCCATTCTTTATTTAAGATTGGATTCAGAATATGTTATTTCTAGCTGGCCAGAGGAAAGCGTAATATAGCAGACTTTAAATAGTGGGATGTCAAGGTTTTATTTTCTTTTCTCTTTGAGTTGTGGAATCTTTTCCCCATCTGTGTCATCTAGTGATTAATTACACTGATAATCTGCATACCTTCATCAATTACTGTCTGCTGCCAGTGCCGGGCAGAGGCCGTGCTCTGCCTAAGGAGTTTGTGGCTGTGATAAATGAATATGCATGTATGAATAAAAGGTGGGGGAGACCCCTGATAGCAGTTAAAATTGCCAGAGACCCAGAGTCCTTTAATGAACTAACGCTCTATAGGTACTGGCAGTAAGTACCATATGCATTTCACTCACTGGTGGGCAAGGAGAATGGGACCCTTCCTTCAGGGCAAAACCCAAGCCTTGGTCAGTGGAGTGAAAAGTGAACGTCAAGGGCTCGTGCTAGGAGGGAGCCTGACAGCCTCAGAGGGCCAGCACCAGCAGGAAGAGCAGACTGAACTCACCTACACAACGCTGGCTAGGGTGGGATGGCGTGGAAGCTGGTGTCGGCCCCTCTGGCTCTTGCAGGGGTAGAGGTGTGGTTTCCCTCTGCCAGTGCCTTTGACCATGCTCTGGTGTGTGATGGATTTTGTTGTCCATTATAGCATGACTATTTCTGGTTCAGTTCTGTTGCTTCTTTTCTTTGCCCCTCACTACTTTTGTGGTCTCTCAGGCAGACACCAGCCCTTGGACTATGAAGAAACCAAACCCAAATATTTGTTGGGGCAGTGGATGAGCCCCCAGAGCTCCAGAGGGATGTGTGCTCTGGCTGCCTATGGCTAGTGCATGGCCTTGGCCATCCTTGAGCCAGGTAGAAGGCCCGTTACAAAGCATATCCTCACACTTCTGCATCCCTTTGTGCTTTCCAGAGTGTCTGGGGGAGAGCTTTTCGACCGCATCGTTGAGAAAGGGTTCTATACCGAGAAGGATGCCAGTACCCTGATCCGGCAGGTCCTGGATGCCGTCTACTACCTGCACCGAATGGGCATCGTGCACAGGGACCTCAAGGTACGTCCGCAGCGTGACTCGGTCCTCCGGGCAGTGCTACCGAAAGTTGAGTAATTATGTGTGTCTAACACATGAAAATCCAGCCTCCCCTCGGACTGGCTGTTTCAGGTTCTACCATAAGAGGGATGTTCTGAAAGCTCCATATCCTCCCATCAGAATTGGTTTTAATGAGGATTTTGCAATCAGTGCTTTTACAATGGGAGTTTTGCACGTATCATGTGGGGGAAAAGTCATTCATTAAGACCCAAAACATTACATTAAGGCAGGAAACTCATCTCATCTGGGATGTGTTTACTGCTGCAGAGTATCTTGCAGATTTGCTGTGCTGTGTTTACTTTGACTTAATAATAATTAGTAACAATAAATAGCGTGGAAAGTGGAATGTTTTCCTATCATGCTATTTGGACCAGTGTTTTTGAAGAAGGATTCTTCTGAGGAGCACTCTGTGGCAATGTGATTTTTAGATAATTTTCTTTTTGTCTAAACTGTGTTATTACATCAAAACTTCTCAGCTTTTTTGTCAAAAAATACCAACATATTGTCTCTGTATTTTTTCTGTCCTATACCTTAAACTGTCATTAAAATAAGCAGAAAGGCTTGGATTCCATGACGTGCTGCTGACCCTCCCTGTCTTTAGTATCTTAAAATAGCAGAAAGCATAAGAAAAAGATACAAATGTCAGAAGAAAACTGTGGTTTCAGTTCCTGAGCAAGTTACTTCTGTCAGCCTTTACTTCCAGAAATTAGGAATTCAGTAAATGAGACAACACCTCTGGTTGTATTTTGGAGGGAAACTCCAAACAGGAGTTGCCTTAGATGTTGATGCCGTGGCCTTGGATTGCTCCCACATAAAGTTAGTGGAATTTGGCTAAAAAGCTCATATTATGTACGTTAATAGTAATGAACATTAACAGAGTCAAGAACCACGAAGAAGGGGTTTTGGTTGGGGTTTTTCTAACTTCTTAAATACATTTTTATTTAATATATTTTAAAATTAAATGTATTTTTAATACAGTCCTAGGTTTAGATTAGATATCAGTAGGAAGTTCTTCCCGGAGAGGGTGGTGAGGCACTGGAACAGGTTGCTCAGAGAAGCTGTGGATGCCCCATCCCTGGAAGTGTTCAAGGCCAGGCTGGATGAGGCTTGGAGCAACCTGGTCTAGTGGAAGGGATCCCTGCCCATGGCAGGGGGGGTGGAACTGGATGATCTTTAAGGTCCCTTCCAACCCAAACCATTCTATGATTCTATGACTCTATGTTTGCAATTTTTAGCAAGTCCTCTTAGCAAAGATTGTAGTGCTGGCAATGTAACTTCACTGTTTTGCCTTAAGATGGATGAAAGAATATATGTATTTGCTTTTTAGCTCCTCCAAAATCAGTGCTGATGTGAAATACTGCATGAAGTAAAATAATCACTCCAAGTTGTGATGCAGCAGGTCCAAACCCGAGCCCGTTACTGGTGTAACAGCCAGCACTAAGGTGGAGCAGTGCCCAAGACAGGCAGACAGGGCAAAAACATTAACACAGTCTTTTTCTTCTGCCACTCTTTGACTCTAGATGTGAATCTTTTTGCTGCACAGGGGTTGTTCCCTCGGGATGGCAGGCTTTTCCACACATTACTGATGCAAGGGACTTGTCTCAGTCCTGGACACCTCTGCCAGAGCAGGCATCCTATGATCTTTACTTCCACAGATAGAGTATATTCATAGATAATCAAAATATATTTTTAAAGTATTGGTTTGGCACATTTTAGAGGCAAAACCTTGAATCCACTGAAGGAAAATATTCACTTATGTGTGCAAATAATATTTCCTCCTCAGTGTTGTGCAGCTTGTTTCTAACAGTCCTAAATAATAGATTTTCTGTAAGGATGCACTGGTTGGTCTTCCATCTCCTGCACTCTGCACGTGTTGCTCTCAGTTCCCATTCATTTCCTGCTCTTGTACTGAAGTACACAGAAATATTCTTGTATTTATTCGAGCCCCACCACATTTCAGTGTGGGAGCGTTGTTTAGTATTTTAACATGATCAGCTTTCTCTCAAGTTCAATTTGTAGGAAATAACTCCAGGCTTCCTCCTGCAACCAGATGTTTTTGGAGGGAGGTCTGAGTCCTCTTAATTCAGATATTCAATTGTACAAGCTCTTAATTTGCCTGTCTTCACGATTTAAAGGAAGGCTGTAGCGCTCACTTTAAAACAGATTCATCTTTTTTAAAAATCCCTATAATAAAATATGAGATCTGGTAAAAGGAAGGGATTAATCTACAAATTACTTACAGAGTTTATGTAAGGACATGATGAATTTAGATCAAACTAACCTTCTCCAGTGATATTTTGGGGCAAAGACTTGCTCTTTTTTTCTTCCTTTCTTTTTGTTTGCAAGTTGTTGTCCGTACCATATCAGTTGTTAAAATGACTCATAAAATATAGTATATGAGGGACACTTGCTGAGAATTCCTGTTAGCACAAACATACCATGATGGCAAAAATAAGGGTATAATAAGGCCCTTTTATGATCTCAAAATACCAAGATAAGTGCAAGTTTCGAATTGTGATCCCTTAAAATGAAAATCTGGGAAAGGATCCACTCTATAAAAATACAGCCCTTGAAACATCTATAACAATTATTTATTGTAATTATGTGTAATTCAGATACTAAAATAGTACTTTCTGTAGTGGTCCAAGTCTTTAATCTGAATAACGCAGCAGCAGATAACAAGAGATGGCAGTAGATGAATTCCCGGGAAGTCCAGGATGTACAAATGGACTGAAAGGCTCGAGCAGCTCCGCTGGGGACAGAGCCACCTTGCTAATGCTTTTTGAACTAACCAGTTTGAAGAACTAGAGTTCTTTTACATGGACTTTAAACAAACTTAAGTTTTAAATGGGTGGGTTTCTTGGCCTTTCTAATATGAGTAGGTGTGGGCCTGAGGTGACTTAGCAGCGATCATTGGGAAATAATTGTCTTTCCTTTAATATCTGCTCTACCCACCCCTCAGCAGATCAGAAATGCACTAGTGAAAATCAGGGCTAACTCCAACCAAGGGCGGACCATGGCATAAATCTGACTCATGCGGTGCCTGAAAACAGTGTCAGCACTATAATGGCCAATTAAAGCACTGCAATTATGAGGTATTGTCATGTGCTGGTTTTGGCTGGGATAGAGTTGATTTTCTTCATAGTAGCTAGTATGAGGCTATGTTTTGGATTTGAGAAGAATGTTGATAACACTGTTGTTTTAGTTATTGCCAAGTAATATTCACTTTAAACGAAGGACGTTTTCAATTTCTCATACTGCCCCTGTTCTCCCAGCTGCTTCTCTACAAGAAGCTGGGAGGAGACACAGCAAGGACAGCTGACCTAAACTGACCGGAGGAATATTTCATGCCATAAGGCATCATGATCAGTAAATAGGCTGTGAGGAATTGGCCGAGGGGAATCCTTGCTCTGGGATGGGCTATCAGTCACTGGGTGGTGAGCAGTTGTTGCACTGTGCATCACTTGTTTTTGTATATTCCTTTATCGTCGTCATTACTTTTGATGTATATTCCTTTATCATCATCATTACTGCTATTATTATTTCCTCTCCCTTTGCTGTCCTATTAAACTGGTTTTGCCTCAACCCATGAGTTTTTCTTCCGATTCTCTTCCCCATCCCACCTGGGGTGGGGGCGAGTGAGCGGCTGTGTGGTGCTTCATTGCTGGCTGGGGCTAAACCACAACACATGAGAAAGAAATATAAATGGTACAACCTCATAATTGTTTTTACAAACAGAATAGTTTCCCTTTTTGCCTCACTCCCAGCTGGCTCACAGCTGTGGATGCAGCTTGTAGATCCTCTCACGGCCATCATGTCCTATGGATAAAGCCATCACGTCCTATGGATAAAGCCATCACTATGTGGCTTCATACTGGGTCTCGGAGCCAGAAAGTGCTTTAACGTCCACTTGAAGCTGAAGGGGGACCTCAGAGTAGGGTGGAGGGGATGTCACACCCCTATGCTTCTTTATCCTCGCTTTCCCCAGAGCAGGAGGTTACAGCGATGGAGGAGGGAAGAGAGATGCTGATGCTGCTCCATTACAAATCCTTCTTAGAAATCCAAGCTTGGATGTCACCCGAGCAGTCTGATGATATTGTGTGGCCTCAGATGCATCTCGCCATTTCCTGGAGCACACAGCGGGCTGATAGACAAAATGTGTTGCATGCGGGTGGGCGTTTGTACCGGCTTCTGGGCAAAAGTCTGTGCCAGGGTTTCGTTGTGTATCCATCACTTTTATAGATGAAGACCCCAAGGTCGGGGTGATGCAATGGCACCCTGTCAGGCTGCCAGCAGCTGATGGACATTTTTGCAAGCCCAGATATTAAGTAGGGGAAGAAGTGTCCTCTCACAGCACCTAACAAGAGCTTTGCTGTGTAGAAGTAGCACACTCAGAACATATGGATGGAGGATTATGCTGTAGCAGATGGAGTTTGGTTGGGCTCTCCAACTCACCTGACATCAGTATAGAGTCACAGGGCTTTGTGGAGTGACTCTTGTTTTCTTTCAGCGTAAACAAGCTGCTGAGCTTAGTGCTATGGCATTTTTTCCTAATCAGCTCTAGCTAAAACATCCTTGCTGCAACTGTTAACTATAAAGGCATTTCCTCCCTCACAACAGTTTATTTCCAGTGGAGAAGGCACAAAAAATCTCTATCTACTGTTTTTCTTTTTCTTTTTTTTTTATATGCTGTATAAAAATTTTTCATTACGCTACCTGCATTTACCATATTTACCTGCCTTCAAATGAATCCTTCTGTTTTACCACTCTGAAGTGATGGTATGTTGGACCTATGTCACAATTACAGGACAAGCCTTAGTTCTGGTTTAGGGTGCCAGAGGAGAAGTTTGGTATCCCAGGAAAGTTATTCAAAGCTCAAGGTGTCATCTTCTTCCACTAATCACCATACAGGAGTCTGGAAAGGTTCTCCGTGTAGGTTGTAGGAACAACTCTTTAGGATTTAGGGGAACCAAATTATGATGTAACTAAGGATTGAATTAAGTGGAAAGCATCAGTCAACACATGTTGTTACTGGACTTGACATATTCAAAACCCACTTTGCTTGTTCTCCTTTCTAGCCTGAGAACCTCCTTTACTACAGCCAGGATGAAGAGTCAAAAATCATGATCAGTGACTTTGGATTGTCAAAGATGGAGGGTAAAGGAGATGTGATGTCCACAGCCTGCGGGACTCCTGGCTATGTTGGTAAGAGGTTTGGTTATACTGTCCACCCGTTCTTCCCAGCTGCAATACAGACACATAGTGAAAAGGGAATAATACTTGTTTTCCAGTGCCACTGCATAGTGCACATAGGATTTTACAGATGTTTGTTAGAAATAGAGATTTCAAAAGTTGCTGGTGGTCTGCCTCATGTGCTCTTCTGCTTTGGGTCTGCATCCTGCAATCCAGGTCAGGGTTTGTGGGATTCACTTTCATTATTTTAATCCTTTGAAAAATTAGTTTTCTCAAAGATACTGCTTGTAGCTAGATTAGGAGCATGTGAAGAATATCCTCAAACACATTGATTCTGCAAGCACCTATAAAACCAAGAAACTTTACCTAACATAACATTATTCTAATCATAAAGGATAGCATTTGCCAGATGCCCCTGATAGAAGATAGTAAAATGAAAGGGCTACATCAGACATATTCGATAATCCTGTTAAAACCATGTTGAGTTACTGACTCCTAGATGTCAGTACACAAAAGCTCTTTAGGTCCTCAGGCATTCCTGGACAGTATCAAACCGTTCCCTATCTTTTTTTTTTTACTCTTCTGTCTATTTGGCAATGATTGTGCCAGGCTACTGATTAGCAGTGTGTTTACCAGCATCCTTTAAACAAAGTTAAAGTAACTGAATGTGAGAATTATTCGTTGGGTGATGACATGGTGTGTTTGAGCAAACACTATTTAAAAGGCTCACTCCATGCATGAGACGGATCCAGCAAGCCTGCACCTCCTACGATACCGAGCTAGTCAGCTGAGACGGTAAAATTAATCTCTGGGGTATCCATGAAATCCATGGAGCTATAGTGACAGTGGCTTCCCGAGGGATAGATTTGTCTCACATCTTTCTGGTAGGAAAGACTTGACGTTCTCCAGCAGTCAGAGAGAGGCTCTTTTTCCTTTGCAGCTGCCACCTCACCTGTGTTTTCGTAGCTCTGATGATACCGTTGTACAAGAACTCAAACAGGTGATGCAGTTATCACACAGTGATCCAGATTTGTTCCAGGAATACCTTTTTCCAGGCATTATCTTCATGCTGCACAGGCACACACTGTCCTGGTGACATCAGAGAAAGGAACAAGTTTCTTTGGTTTCCCCAAGAAACTCTTTGCCCTTTTCGTGAAGCCACCAGCCCATTCCTTTTTATTTTAAGACATATGAATCAGGATGCACTCTCTACAGCCTGAATATCTGTCTTGTGTAACACACCACACTGGAAATCTTCCAGAGCATTAGCAGGAATTGAGCCGAGACAGCAAATTTCATAATTTTGCTGTCAGCTCTTCTGTCCTTAATTAATATGTTTTCTTTTGTTCTGAAATGGTCACTGACTAGAATAAGTCTGCGAGACACAGGGAAGCTGCGATGATGAAAATGAGGTAGTGTGACTCTGCTTGGGTACTGGGTGATCTCATGGCCTCTCAGTGTAGCCATTTACATAAGAAAACTTGCTATTTTGGAGAGGAAGCTCTCAGAGCATGTGACAGGAATTATAGTGCTTTGAGAGACATTTGAGGGCTCTCATTACTCATGGCCTGGGTGCTGGTAGCTACACAAGTGCCTCCAGGCCTGTTGTTACCTTACTGAACGCAGGATTTACTCATCACGGTTCAAGAGGTCATGTCCACTTATTTCTGAAGTGCTGACAGGAGTTTTTCCCCTCTTTCACAAAGAAAAATCTCTTTAAATATTTGTTCTATTTCTTTTTTTTTTTGCACTGGAGACAGCTCGTCTCTAGAGCTGCTTTTTGCTTTTTTTAATGTAATTGGTTGCCCAGACAACATTTTCCAAGCACAGAAAATTTTTGCTGTCAGTCACTGTGGTGATGCCCACAAATGGGCCTCCACGAGTTTTGCACCTGATGGCATGGCTTCTGTATACATGGTCTGCAATTTGTCCACATCCAAAAGCTTTCATGCCTCCCAGCATCACTCCTGTCTGCAGCACCCGCCTAAAATGCCCTCAGAGAAATCTAAGAGTCCTTCCCCCTAATGGCACAGCACAAATACATGTCCTCATCTGGACTGGGGCAGACATGGGCTGCAGTGCTGGCCCATGAGGTGTCCTCTCTGCCAACTCCTTTTGGGACTTTTTCCCAGCCGTTTTACCTGCTGTTGAAGTAACACGCAGGAATCCATCACTTGCAATGTCATTCATGGGACTTGAAAGATATGTAGAACATCCCATTTTCTAAGATATTATGAGGAATTAATTATTTTTGTCAGTTTAACCACTTTGCTTTTAAATTCTTGGAAAAGAAGTTAGGCATGCATCAAGTACCAAAGGCACCCAGGAATCACTTAAGAAACCATTAAAATCTGCTGCTATTCATACCTTTCTCTCCGGAAATGGACCCAGTCAGATCCTGCTGTGCAAGGTGCTGTACAAGTTTCTGACCTGGGTTCAGACCTGATCTTAGCTCATGTCTGCTGCCCTCTGCAAGTATGTGCAAGCATGCAAGCCCTTTGTCATCTCTGTCTAATTTCCCTCATGAGGCTGTACTTTCAACTGTGTGTTTCGATTTTTATCTCAGCTTTTCTTAGTTTCAGCTCCAAGAATGGTGGTACCCGAGACACTAAATCCCTGTTTGTGTGGTTCAGAAATTCATAGAATAAAGGAGAGTGTAATTATAATTAAAATTCGTCATAAATATCAGTTTACTTCTGAAAATCAAAGTATTACTTATCAAATTAGGGTATATCTAAAATGTGCATAACCATTAGTGCATAAGCCTCTACCTTACAGATTAAATTATTGTCAACAGCTCAGACGTCTCATTCTTTCAGTTTTGTCAGAGATTTTGGTCCTATGGTGAAAAGATTGTGGTTAGGATAATTTAACCAAGTTAGACCTAGTTGAGGCACTTTTGTTAAGATGCAAATCTAAATGTTTACTTCCAGAAGAAGAGGTCTGATAATGCAACCTATTCTGGTGATATAGCTTTTCTTATCTGTTGAGGACTTTCACCTCTCCATTTCTAATGGACAAAACCTAGTTGGAACTGGATGCCCAAATTTAAGATAGCACCTAAATTGGGTAAGATGAGGCAACCTGTGGGGCTCATTTCATTGCAAATTAGGTGCGTGGACTGGCTTGCATAAATTCCACCCCATCTTCTAAACTGGAGAAGAAGAGGTGTTTTCAAAACCCTGAGTGAGCTGTGTGATTATGGGCAAGATCTGTATAAACCATTAGTGATCTGTCATGGGCTGCTTGGCTTAAGACTGTTTAGAAGAACTTGATTTTGATGAACAAGGTGTTCAAAACTGCCTGAAATGAGTAATCCTGGAGGTGTGTCAAGTTGGGAACTCACCAGGAGGTGACTCCAGTCACTCAGCAAATTCCTCTAAAGAGATTTTGACTGTTTGGGAATTAGGTCTCACTGACTTATTTTCTGTGAGAGTTGGTCTCTCAAAAGCTTTGGTTACTTCTGCAGATGGGACTTGGGCTCACAAGATGCTCATGAGCGTTGAAAAGTTTGGAAAAAGTGTTAGAAAGCCTGTCTTGGATGACCTGATCTCCTTTTGCAGAAGGACTGAATTATGAACTGTGTTTGTGGCTGGCTAATATCTTAATCCTACTGAGATTTAAAATTCTTGCTCTGCGTGCCAACCCAACTTCAAGTAAAATTTTCTTGTATTTCCCTGTCATAGGGATTGGTCTTGACCTTGGATGTGTGGTCGGCCCCTGTACACCCCACCTCAGTCACTGGTTTTATTCTCTGTAGTGCTTTTATGAAAGGTCATATCACACCTTTCAGCTCTGCCAGAAACCCAGTAGCAATTTCAGATCATAGCCAAGCCGTGCGTTTCTTAGCCCTGTGCAAGACCAAAGTAAGCAGTAATTTTCATGTTGAATTTTGACTTACTCGGTATCTTTTGAGTCAAAAGTTTGAAAATATTCAATAAGCCTTTGGAATATCCTTATTAGCAAAAAACAACCCCAGGAGTTGTTTAGGCAGTAACATGAGTAATAAAGTAAAAATAAAGCATGGGAACTGCTCTCACCAGGGTTTGCTCAGGCACAAGCTCGTGACAATGCGATCGCTCAGCTCCACTGCCGTACCCTGAAACGGAGTTTGCTTGCATGTGGCTGTAGCATATTATGTTCCATGACAGCTGTCTAAATCTGACTCAACAACATGAAATAGGGACAGTAGGAGCAGAAGAAGCCATGAGAGTTGCACCAAAACCATGCAGTCCTTCAGAAAGAGCACCTAACTGCAAAGTCTTGGCCAACCAGAACAAGATGAACACTGTAGGACTGTGTGAAAGAGGGAAAGGAGTTGTTTTCAACCCCAAAGTCAGAGAAAGAGGGACTCTGGTCTTGTGGTGACGCTGTTTCATATGGCTTTTAGCCTGTTTGCCCCATGAGGAAGACACTTTGTATGGCAGAAGCAGAGCTCATGCTGCTTTTGTACCATCTTTGGCTTAAGAAGAGAGGCTGGGCGGGCCCTTCGTGCATCTGAACATCTTTTCAGTGGTGTAGGATTGTTTCTCTCTGTCCATCTGCTCGAGGTAATACCTTCGAGTCCTAAGCAACAGGGCTGGCACCCTCTCCCTTTGGTGTCCCTTACAAGCTCTGCCTGTTACCTTCCCTCTCAGATTTCATGGCCATCTTGTACCTGCGCAGCCCATTCACATTCCCCCTTCTTCACTTGCGGGACATGTCTGCTTGAGGGAAACCAGCACTGAAATAGTTACCAGCTGAACTACTAGTCCTGACTTGCACCAGGCCAATTTGCTTGATGAGTTGAGCTGTGTGTCTGTCCGGCATAAGCAGGTGCCTGGTTATTTTAACCTACTTAGGTCTTTTTATTCCTCCCACATTTATGGCAGCCTGCTGGTTTGTCACACCTATGGGGATCTTCAGAACCATCACCCTTTGTTCAAATGCCTGGTTCCTTCTGGCCCACAGCTTGTGGGAAGCTGTAAAAACCACAGAAAACAGCATTAGACTGAGTTCTTGTGAGACAGCAAAATCTGCTGGGAGTAGCACCATCATGGGAGTGAAGGCGAATCGCTTATGAGGCTGGTGTGAAGAACAGTCACCCTCATGACTTGTACAATTTGTTCAACAGGCTTAAAGTATCAGAACAATCCCCATCACTTGTGCCTTTGTTTTTGGCATCCAGCAGCTGCATTTGTAGGGAGCTTATTAGCATAGCTGTGCTCACTGGGGTAATGGCATAGTGCTCTGAAAGGTTTCCGAATGTTCCTGTTCTGCACCTTTTCTTAAAACCTCCATTTGAAACAAGCCATTCTTTTTTTTTTTTCCTCTTATTAATTCTCTTATTATAACCAAGACGTAACTGAAAAAAAGGAAAACCCTAACTGTGAAACATCAGATCGTCCGTCCTGGAAGCAGAGTGCCCTGGGAAGCACACCTTCACATACCTGCGGGTGGGATGAGGCCCTGGGACCATTACCCAACATTTTACCTGCCACGTGTTGCCGGCAGCAATGCTTAATTGCCCTGAAAAACAGTTTCTGGATGTGGAAGCAGGGTCGAGGTTTGCTCCATTGACTTGCCCCTCTCTGGTTGTTGTGTAGCATTTGAGCCCACAGTGATTCCCTGGTGAGGTGCGATTCTGGAAGCTCAGCTGGCATTTCCTCAGTTCCACAAACAGGACCTTCGACTTTCCTGTTCTCCATACTGCTGTTTTCTCTCCTCAGTCGTCTGTGTTGATCCTTTAATGCTGTCAACTCTTGGATTTCTTTCATTGCGTCTCCTGCTTTTGCCTCTTGGCACTGATCTACCATCATTTCTGAGAGCTCCTCTGACTTGTTTTTCAGCTCGTTAAATATTTCTGTGTGTCAGAGACAGATGATGCTTAACTATGTTCTCCCGTTCCTGTTGCATGTCTGTTCCTTGGAACAAAAATCAAAAGCAGCCATTTGGCCTCAAAATAAGTCTTTAAACCTCCTGCCTTTCTTCGTTAAAGTTTGCATATGTTTTGGGCTTGGTCCTGTGGTGTTCTTACCTGCTTCACATCTACCATCCATAGCAACGACTGATGTTATCAGTGCTCCTCACCCCTTTAAAAGAGACAGAAATGCCCCAGCACAGCTCTGATGTTTTAAGAGGGAGAATCTTTATATAGTTCATGTCCTTTCATCTCAGGTTTGTTTTCTGTTATGTTAATGTGGCATATCTGTATAATGTCAGGAGCTCACTAGGATCCGTGGTGCTCAGGAGCCATTTGCATAATATTTTCTTTGGGGGATATAAGATGTGTAATGTTTACCAGTCTTGAAAATGATGCAAACAGGAGCAGACAGTCAAAGATGGATGAGGCACGCGAATAAAATATTGGGAATATGGAAGGACTGGGGAGTTGGAAGATCACCTAAGGACAGGGGAAAATGAACTCCCTTCTTCAGCATAATTTGTCACAAAATTCAGTCACAAAGGATGAGACAAAAAGGAAATGGAGTCTGACAAACCCTTGCACGTCTTGAAAAAGATTCTTTCGCAAGTTTTGATGACTCAGGAAATAGAGTCAGGTTAACAAACACAAGAGTTGTCTGGTAAGGTTGTCCTCAGCAACTTTGAGGTTTATACAAGAAAAATGTAAATTTGCCAGACTCTGCCAGCTCACCAGTTGTCTGGAAGGCCACGGCAGGCTGAGCAGGCTGACTCTCCAGTGCTTTATTTGTTTATCCCAAGTTCTTCTTCGGATTCACCCCCACTGGACTGACTACCACCAGCCTGACACACAGACCCTGACCCAGCTGTTGGGAAAGGACTTACTTTGGGTGCCAACTGGGTGCCTTTTATATCTCCACAGTGCTGTCCCCTGTTGTATAAGAATGTTTTAACCTTTACCTCGGCAGACTGCAGCAGCGTGCCCATGTCCTGGAAGGAGTCAGGGTCTTCTTAGGAATGGGAGTGCAGGTTTCTGCCAAGCACCTGGGGTCAAGTTAGGAGCCATTTGTGCTAGGCATGGTAGAAAGAAACCTCCTTTGGCACGTAGTGGATAAGGTGTTGGAGTACTCACACATTCCAACAGCATGTTAGGAATAAGAATATATGAACATAACCATCATTTTAATTTCTTATTCATGCAGCAGTCCCAGTTTGATGCATGACTTGAAGATTGGGGTAATACTTACCCTGCGCTGCAGATTGGATCATATCCAGATCTTCAAGGATCTTCATAATCTGGCTTCCAGCTGTATTTTTACTCACATTCCCCTAGATTTTATTCCTTTTTACTATGTGTCCCCAGTGTGACTTGACCCTTTCCATCATTCTGCTGCTTTTGGAATGCAACCTGGATGCCCTCATTTGCCTTGTGCACTGTCTTCCCTTCAGTCCCTTCTGTAAAATCTCATGCCCAAGCTCCAAAAAGTCTTTTTCTATGTCTCATTTTTCCTTCCTGTTCCCTTCCTCACTGGCAGTTTTGACCTTCGTTTTGTTGACTTGCCTAGTTTAAGAACATAACTCTTTGAATCAGAGTCCATACCAGAACACCAAAGCGTATGTAGGAACTAAATGTGACGCTCAAGTTTTAATACATTTATGTGCTTCACAATTTATTTTTTTCCACTCTTCTTCAAGTAACTGCTTTGATGTTGCTAAGACTCCTAGCAGAGGAAGGTATAACTCCACAAAGAAATATTTTTTTGCTGGGACTTCCCCCTTCGTGATTTTTTTGCTGCATGTGAACTCCAAAGTATTCAGAGGAAATGCTGTGCATTTTAAAACCCAGTGTGACAAGTTGGCTTTCGGAATGCCACAATCAGGGATTTCTTGCCTGGTTGTGGACATCTTGCTTTGCAAAAAGCAAAAGCTTCTTTACGTGAAGAAGATTAGAGTCACTGGTGTTTAAAATTTAGGTTTAAGCATTTGCACTGAAAGGTCCCAATGAGGAAAACATGATACTCCAGGCTCCCAAACAAAAAATGTGCCTTTTAAACTCTGACTGGTGTACAAAAGGAAAGCATACCCACGAAGAGTTTCAATAAACGACTCTCACTTCCAGCAAAATTCAGGGAATGGTGGCTGAAAGCTGTAGAGGCAGAAGGCTCAGTCCCTTTGTGCATGTGTCCAGCTCCTCCTACTTTTGGTTTCCCCCTCTGAGGTGCCTGTGTTACCAGTGGCAGAAGGAGAAATGACTGACTCAGACATCCAGCAGGCTTTGGAAGGCTGGAAGGTGAGGTGACAGCTCTCCTTCCTCTCCTGCAGACCTAACTTATCACCTCCCTGACACGCTGGGCTTTTGGAGTGGCCTCTCGAAATCCCTTGTTTGGCAGCATGCTGCGATGGAATGTGCACCTCAGCACCGGTGCAAAACTCGGCCCCGTTTTCCTTAGAGTCTCCTCAAGTTCCTCTGACAGAGAGGTGATGGCCCTCTGCCTCTTGTGCCTCTCGTCCTTCTTTGTGAGAATATGAGATTCAAAAACATCAGGATGTTTGCAAATGCAAGGACTATATGTGTAGGGCAACACAAGGTCTCAGGGAGCTTTGAGTTTCAGGGTTCCACCCCTTGGCCACTTCCAAATGTTTGGTCTTGTAACGTGCTTTCTCGGCTTTTTATTTTCAGCTCCTGAGGTTCTGGCACAGAAACCTTACAGCAAAGCCGTGGATTGCTGGTCCATCGGGGTCATCGCGTATATCCTGTGAGTATCTGCAGGGCTTTCAGTCACCGGCAGCTTTGGCACATGCTCTCCGACCTTGTGCTTACCCACTTCATCTGGTCCAAGAGAGTTTGTCTCTGACACTTGTGACCCAGGAAAACATGGACACCTCCCAGTTACATAAAGGCTGAAGTTTGGGCGGAAGTGCTAGGAAATGAGCCAGGACCCTTCAAAACCAAAAATCCTTGCTCTTACCTGAGCTGCACTGTGTGCAATAGTGTGGGCTTGTCCAGGTTGTGACGCGAGTGAAGCTGCTCCCTCCCCTGCTCAGGTTAGCTTTGACAAGAAACTAATTTGGCCATGTGCACAGAGCAGAGCATCATGCCCACAGGCGTACCCTGAAAGGTCACCTCTTTTGAAGCATCGCTGCAATGGATTTTTGTTCCCATGGGAGGGCACAGAGGGGGGTGGGGAGTGGGGGAGAGATTTTTACATACAATTATTCTCATCAAAACATAGTACAAAATACTGAGAATTTATGGAAGATGAAGGATCATTTTCTTTAACATATCCAACCATCAGATCCCATAGGAGAGGCTGACCTGATTTTTGCCCTGTCAGTTCTGTCACTCTTCCATCAAACCTCTGCTTTTGTGACTGTGATTTGCTTCTCTAATGAGGCTAATTGTTGCTCAAAGGAATGGGGATTGGTTGCTTGAGAAAGCTACAGGATCCGGACTTTGGTGCATTCTCCAAAGTGGTGGATATGTCTCAGAACTCCTAAGTTTGTGGAGATTCAGTGCCTTCCTCATTCAGTACCTACCACCCTTCATCACAAAGGCTTAATAGGATAATTTAAATTGGAGGGAACCTCAGGAAGTTCTGTCCTTGAGGTCAGCCTAGGTTGCCTATGGCTTTATCCAGTTGGATCTTGAAAACCTCTGAATATAGAGACTGCACAAGGTCTGTTCCACTGCTTGACTGTCCTCGTGGGGAAAAGGTTTTTCATTATACCCAGACTTGTCTCCATGAAGTGGTGCAGCCTGTACTCTAAAAGTGGGGCCATCTTCAGTACTTGAGCCATGAAGTACATAAGCCAACTCCTGTCCCAGCAATAGCACTCAGAAGGATTGGAGAGGTGTCCTGTCCAATATATTGTAGTCACAGGGATATCCTGGTACCGGGGGTCATTAGTGCTGTCCAGAGAAGGGCGTCCTTAAGATTTCTGGGCACCATCATCTGAATCCAGCTCTGTATGCACGAGCATTTAAAATCACTGCTAATATTTGTATTGAGAAGGAAATGCAGGATTTGTTGTCTGTGAGTCTGTAGGAAGACTCCGTCTAGCTTAGAGACCTGTCTTGATGGGATGGTCTGTGCTGGGGGCTCGGGACTGTGAGTCCATGCACGTCACTCAAACAGCAATTGCACAGGTTGCACCTGCACAGCCCAGCAGACTTGGGAGCAGGAGCTGTTCATGTGGGTCCTCAAGAGAAGGTCAGGCTTTTGCCACGGCTTGACCCAGCAGGTTGCACCTGCACAGCCCAGCAGACTTGGGAGCAGGAGCTGTTCATGTGGGTCCTCAAGAGGTCAGGCTTTTGCCACGGGTTGACCCAGGGTGACCACGCAGAGCACAACAAGCCTGTTCCTTTTGTGCAAGGGACCACAGAGCTGCTGCGTAGCTGTTGACTGCCACAGAAACAAATGCCTTTTCATGCCAGCATTGCCGGTGCTTTCCTTTTTCTTTATTTTTCCCTGTTACACAACTGTCACAGTTACACAAGACTGGAAGAAAAAGCAGCTCCAATGAGGCACAGCATTAAAGCATTCCTACTTTGTTCCCTTTCTCCTCTTGCAAACATTTCATTGCTTGTCAACATGAATAACTTCTTGATGGTGTAGTAGAACTGTTCTTGCCACGACAAACCTCATTGCTGTATTATCCTCTCTGTGCAATGTTCATTCTTTAGATTTCATTTAGTCTTGCACATGCTATATGTGACTCAAAATAGCTTTTTATATTAAGATAGTATAGGAAGGGTTTATTTATTTGCATGTATGTTTACTTATTTAAAACAAGGTCCTGCCTGAAAACATCAGCTTTATGACTGGCTTTCCAATCTACATGAATATTTGAAAGCTTGTTAAGTACCAAACTTTGCAGGGGAATGGATTTATCTTGGAGCAACCATTAATAGCAGGATGCAAAAAACCTTTGCATAGCAAAGCAAAAATCAACAGTGCTGATTCTGACTTTGTGGCAAAGCCCAGCAGGACACGCAACGGCAGTGCCAAAGACAGCAGACATGCCAAAATACTTCAGACGCTGCTTCACACATCATTCCCCTAGTGCTCTTTGAGATTAAGATGGTGTCTGCTGACCCAAACTTGCCATCTTCCACAAGCAAACATGAGCATGGAAGGCGTAGGGGTTGGGTTTTTTGCAGTTTTTGGTCCTTGCCAGCCATGTCAGGACAATCAAGTAGGGTCTTTCCTGTTGCTTTTGTAGTACTTTGCTGAATAGCAGTTTCAGAGAGTGAGAAGGAGGATGCAGGTTCAAGACAGCAGTACATTCCCTCACTTCGAGGCTCGACCACTACCCAGGTTCAGTTTATTGTCAGATACTCACCCTGAAAATATGCATCCATCTGGCAGCCCACAGGAGGGGTGAACTCTTGCCTGGAGATAAACTTGGCTTTGCTTTCCTCCAAGCTTTCAGTACCATTCAACCATGGCTCCTGCACCAAAAGTCTTTTTTTGATGGCACGCTTGTTATTTCACTTGTTGCCTTTTTTTTAGTTCTATTCTTCCTGACGAATATGGATGAGGCAGTGCTAAGCAATGTGTCCTCCACCTCCCAGCTGATTAACGTCTTTAATAGGTGGAAGGTTTCAATCTCATCCGCAAACCTTCTCCCTTCCTAAGCAAGCCTGCTCTTTCTGCAAGGTTCAGCTCAGTTGTTTCCAGCTCTGTTTTCCAAATCAGCATGTGCTGGGCTTGTTAAGAAAGACATACACACCCCTCAAATCTAAATTTCTCATTTGCTGTATGGGGAATTCCCAACCCTGAAGGCTTAAATCAGTTCAGTAAGAACGAGTCCCTGAGAATTCATGTTTTCAGGGCAAGGAAACGTTTTCAGAGTTTCTGTGCTTCATGTAATAAGGACCTGATTTGTATTATGTACAGTCAAAATGAATGGCAGTAATGTGTTGCCGTAGAAGGAGCATGGTAATGTGTTTGCCAGACTGTGACTGACTGGGTGGGATTGGTTTTGCGATCAAGCCACCTCCTTGCGTATTCCTGCATGTGAGCTACATCCTTCGGCTCGTGTTGCAGTCAGCAGCGCTGCAGGGCTCGCTTGGGTTACCCTCATGTAGGTGCTTAGTGCTGGTTTAGTCCCACGCAGTCTCAAGCTGTGGCTGCAGGAAGGGCCAGCCCCCGGTAGCCCGTGGCATACCTGCCAGCTGGGGACAGGGGTCCTGTGCACTCAACAGCTTTTCCAGTGGCACCAGGGCTCTACGTGTGGGCACCTCAACCCAGCCTGGGTCCATGCAAGCAGCCATTTCACTGGGATGTGCCATTCTTTCAGTTACCTGAACTTACGTGTTTAGTGCCACGCGGGGGTGTCAGGGACAGCCAAGTGGATTTGGCAAGTGTAAGGCACTGCAGAGACCTTCCTTCTGGAGTGGCAGATGGAGACCAAGTGGAAGACGATGGACCGCGTTGAATAGCACCAGATGCCCACGCTGAGGCTACTGGATCACACCCTGCTCTGTAGTAGCCCTTTACCTTCACAGTATGGTTTCATCTGCTTTATGGTACATTTGCATCACTCTCCGGCCTCCTTGACGCCATCTCTACTGACTGCAATGGAGCTTAGAAACCCAGCCCACATCTCACGTGTCCTAATCTTGTACGGGATCTCCTCCTTGCTTACAGAAATAGCCAGAAACTGCAGACATGGCCTCTGAGAACATGAGTGTCAGGGGTACAGTAAGATTCGTTCCCTAAGCTGGTAGGAGGTAGCGCTGCTGGGGTGTCTGATACCACCAGTGATGGGCAGAGGTTTAACGTGTAGGTTTGCTGTCTCAGCAGTGGCACACCACCGGGGGTGGCAGATCCAGCATGCTCACCCTGCACCACACGACATGGCACCGAGATGCAACAAGCATCAACAGCAGAGCCACCCTGGTGCGATGCTGGCAGTTAATCCTGCCCTGAGCAGGGGTTATTCATTCCAGTGTATCACCACACGCATCCGGATATGCCATTTCCAGCTCCACAATCAAATCAGTTGGAGCTACTTGCACATGCCCAAACTAGTCAGACATATGCATGCATAGGGCAATCCAAGCACATCGTCCTGCATCACCTCCCCACCTCTCCCAGGAATCCTCACAGCCACTCTGAACAGGCTGTTGTCATTTAAGATGGAAACTCAGGGGAATCCAACACAGAACCTGGACATAAATTAAAGATGCTCTGAGCTATTATTATGGCACATGGATTGAGTGACTCCAGACACAAGCTCACACGAGAGGCTTCAGTTTATGACACTGGAAGAACAAACTGTTTCTGTGGCACCAGTGCTCTAGACAAATACTTGTTTCTGTGATACGCAAGGTGAAGGATGTCTTAGTAAAAAATACCTTTGTTTCAGTCTCTAATGCTTCTTGTTAATGACAGACAGATTGCAGAGGCTGTACCAGTGGAGTTTTTATCAAAAACTGTTTTGCATGGGAAGCCATTATTCACACAAACTAATTTTAGCAGCCTGAAATTTCCTGTTATTCCAGTTGCAGTATTTCTCAATTTGAAACAGCTTCACTGTTGAGCTTGGCTTTCTATTTATCAAAAGGCAGTTTTGATAATATCTTAATCTTAAAAATATAAAACATAAGAAGCATAAGAACAAGAGAATTCACTGGATTCCCAGCAGCTGGATTTTGGACCTGTCTGGGTCACATGAGGGGTTACAAAAGCTTAGGGAGCTAAGTACTGATTGCATGCATACCTGATACAATGAAGATTAAGTTAATATATGTAGAAAATAGACGATCATGTTCCAAAGCTGGAAAAGCACCTGGGGCCACAGAATGCTGCGCCTCAGCCCCTGGTTATTCATAGTCAACCCTCCTGTCCCTTCTGCGCTAGGCTGAACGCATTTTTCCCTGAATTTCCTTATGATTCTGTTCACTGGTAGGACAAGAGAATTACTGAGTTGTTATTTATAAACAGCAAGTATCTGGAGATAAATCATAGTTTCCTGTACTTCTTTGCTGCCGAGTTGTTTATTTTCAAGTAGATGTGCATAAAATCAGCAGTGATGTTTGTATGGAAGGATTAACCAGGGGCAGTACATAGTATGTTATGCCAGAAAAAGTTTCTACCATCATCCTGGAGTCGTACGTTGGGAAAAGCTGCTGTGTCATCTTGCCTGCTTGGCATCACACACAAGCCTAAGCAAGTAAGTGAGGAACAGCTTGCTTTTTCGGTACCGGAAGGTCAGTTACTGGTGGCAAAATGTACATGGGCATGTTAGATTGCTCAGGGTAACACAGTTAAACACAGGGAAAACAACCCCAAATGATTGCTCCTCAATGCTTGCTTCATAATTTACTTTTTACTCCCTGTGCTAATATGTCCTTGTCCACAGTTTCATAAGGGCACCGGTGTCAGTCAGTATGAGGGTCCATTCCCAAAATAAGAAGAAATACATGTGTTTATCCCTATAAATAGCACTTGGATGACTTCCCACACCATACATCTCAGGTCTTTGAGCACTTACTGAATTCTTTGCTCTAATCTCACCATAAAGTTGTTTGTAAAATAACCCTGGTGCCTCTTGCTACAGGCTGTACACTGACCATGCAAATTGGTTATTTAGCCTGTAGTAGTATCACCTCCAATGACAGGGTGTTTGCTTTCCCTGCTTTTTGAGGAGTAGATGTTCCTGCTATTTGCCTTGTGCTCTCCCGATAGCTTCTAGAGATGACTTCTGGCAATATCTTTCTTTTGTACATCCACCTGTGTTTTAATTATCTGCATCCCATTCTTTTTAAGGCAAGACTGGGAATAGAAGGTTAAGGGAAAATCTGTTGCTGATGTGATAAGGTTGCTAAATAATTCTGAAAAGCTTTTATTTGGCGAAACTGCGAGAAAATGATGACAACTAATAGCTGCCTGAAGCTCCCCCAGGACAATGCAGGATTTTTTCACATTGAAGACAGAGGGGTTATTTTTATATTTCTGCATATCTGACGAAAAGCAACAGAACCTCTGATAGTGAGGTCATTTTTTTCACACAGAAATATCCCAGCAGATGGAAATGAAGTTGGTGGGATTTTGATTCTGTAAGAATTAAACAAAAACTTATTATGGACTTTGGAAGGTGGCCCAGTTGCTGGAAATCCAGCAAGATTTCCTCCAACCATAAATTGCATGATAGGCCCATTTACTGGGGTTTTCCCATCCCTTACTGCTGTCGTGGTTTAACTAAAGTAATGTTAAAACTTCTGTGTCTTGCTAAACTCTGATTTTAAGGGAAAGGACAGCAAGACAGTCAGTATTTTGGCTCCCACAGGGAGGACTTGTGCCAGGATGCCTTGGTGTTCCCTTCCCACATACCACCTCCTCTCTCCTAAGGAGCTTGCTCCCTTCTTACCTGCTTTCTGCTCTAGGTCCTCAATGGTTTGCCTCCTGGAGGAACATCCCTAGGTTCTCTTATGCAGGAAGTTCATCCTCATCTCTGGCCAAGCCAGGACCAGCCCTTGGTCTACCCTCAGCCTGCTCTCAGCCAGGAGACTGGTTTGGAGGGGTGTCCCTGCCCACAACCCATAATAGAGACTAACACTTCTCTAGCTCTCACCAGCAAGGGAAAAGCAGTGCAAAATAGTCTGATTTCTGCCCTCTGCCCAGCTTCCATCAGCCCTGGCATCCTCCTGCATGATGCTGTCTCCTCGTGCGTCACACCTTCAGCCATGCAACCCTGTTAGGGGCTGTGATGACCTCCCAGACACGGAGATAGACACCCCAGACTCAAGCCATGCAGAGGAGGAGAGGAAGATCTGGATGGGTGTAGGAGATGGATTGAAAGGCTCTGGAGGATCTGGGACTCTTGCTGGGGTTCATATCTCTCTGCTCTCCCCTTTGCAGGGTTATAGCCCTCCAGCTCTGTGCTGCTCAGAAGTTTGCTGCTACCTTTTGCTGCCACAAGCATGTATAAATCACAGCAGCCCTAACTTGTGCTCTTGTACCTTTGCCAAGGTAATTAGTACAGTGCACATTTTACGAGAGTTATTTCTCTCTCTGGAGCAGCCTGACAGCGCCTCGGCATGCACAACTCTGTCTGCTCGCCTTAAAATGCTTTATCGGAGCAGTTTGGGTTTGTTTAGGGA
Organism: Eurypyga helias; assembly: GCF_000690775.1. NCBI lineage: Eukaryota > Metazoa > Chordata > Aves > Eurypygiformes > Eurypygidae > Eurypyga > Eurypyga helias. The sequence continues at coordinate 34,028 of NW_010242884.1, read as the reverse complement.
AAGTGCTGAGGAAGGCAAGAAATTAATGAAGGGCTGTCAGGCTTCTTATGCAGAGCGCAGTGCGTCCCCTGGGGAAGAGGGACCGAGCGATGTCTCGGGGTGACTTTGGTGGAGATTTCCTCCAGCCTGGGCATCTCTACCCCAGCGGCCATCCTAACAGTTGCAGTACTGGTATTGTCAACTCCAGCATTTCCAAACCCCTCAGGAAAGCACCCAAAACCTTGAGGGTTTTGACAAAAGAGGGGGAAGGTAAAAATCAGGTTGTGTGCATCCTCCCACAAGACCTAAGCGCTGATATTCATTGCATTAAAGCAAGTTATATAAATGTTCTTCATAGATACCTATAGAGCTGGGTACTGGTTGTGGATCCAGTGTCTGCTTTAGGATACCAGATGTTTTCCCTGCATAGTGGCTTTTTGGCATTTGTTTAAATACTCCACTTTTAATGGCCCTTCTCATATGCCACTTCACCGCTGGGTTTCACATAGGAGTTGCTGCATCGAGCCCCATACACAAGTGCATGCCCGTTAAGTAGGTGTGCAGTCCTGCTCTGAATGTAAATGCTTGCCTGGCATGAGGTTATCTGACTTGCTTTTGATAATGGCAGTCATCCAGTGGGACACAAAGGAGGACTGGCTCATCTGCTTTGCAAGACAGAGAGGTTTCTGATTCAATTGAACCACAGTGGATTCATTATAATACTGCAAATTTCAGTAGAGTTCTTCCAGGTCAATATGGATCTGACGCAGATCAACATCTCACTCAGCATTTAAATTATTTATCAAGCACAGTGGCCCTTCAGAGCTAACAAAACATTGTTCCTTTCACCCTCGAGTGTTGAGTTGGTTCAAATAACCTCCAGGGCAGCCGGCTGGCTTTGGGTTATAAATAACTCGAGTATTTCATTTCTTACATTTCCCCCTTCTTGCTCTGTTGTTGCTACAGTGTAGTGTTTCAGCTAGATCTTCAGTCTGTTTATAATGGCTGGCTCTCTCCAATTAAATGCTTTATTGAGGTTGATTGACTCAGTTTAAGAAAACTGTAGGAAGAAGATAATTTCAATATCAGCGACATATGTGAAAGAATAATTTATACCATAGACTAGAGAGAAGGGAAAAAAATGCATCATCTCTGTAAAAGACAAAAGAGGCAGAAAAGCCTGTTTAACTGTGGACAGGGTGGGTTTGCTAAAACCTTGGACCAGCCTCAGAGGTAAATCTGGCACTTAGTAATCTTTACGGGCATGTCTGCACAGAGAGGGACAGACTGCTGCCTGCAGCATCGGCTGGACCTGAGGCATCTCTGACACAGGAGTTCTGTCACTGCACTTGCTTAACACAGTGCCAGATATGGTTTTGCCCATGCCCAGTGTCTGTAGAGCTGGAGGAGCCCTTCCTCGGCAGAATGCCTATCCTGCTGTCTGCAGCACTGGAAGGGTGCACCCGGAATGTTTTAGCTCGAACTAGGCAAATAATGTTCCATGTCCTGCTTGTCCCGGGGCTAGGTTTTCTGAGCAGTCTGATTGTAAATACCGAAAACCAGGACAGGACTGTCGTTAGCCTTAGGTAAGGTAGGCAATTTGATGTGGGCAGCAGAATCACTTGCAGAAGTGAGAAAGGGAAGGCTCTCCGTGTGTTTCTGCAACAGCGGCAGGTCCATGTGCAGCCTCTGCAGGCTCTGCCGTGGAGGTGGGGTGACTCCCAGCCATCCTTTTTTTGTGCCTGGGGACACAGAGCATGGTCCAACCCGCAGACGCATCCTGCCTTCCGCCTGATACCTCTGTGGGGCTCCTTGTCCTGCTTAGCTCCAGCACTTCCTCCCCATGGTGCTGGAGAAGGGGTCCGTGCAGGTGGCCAGTGGCTCCCCAGTTGTACAACAAGCCTTCCTATACCGCTGCAGTCTCTAGCACAATATAGAGACCACAGGCTGTGCTCAAAGCCCGTCCTGACGCCATGCAGGTGGCTGGATACGTGTTGTCACCTCTTGTGTGTCCTCAGCTCCCAGGGCTCTGCTGCGCCCGTATGTCTGCAGAGCCACTGCACTGCCTTTCCATCTGTGAGAGAGTAAAGCTGGTGTAAGTGGCTTGTGTAAGGTGTTGGGTGAGAACAGTCCGGGAGGACAGCCAGAGCAATGAAGCCAGTAATGAAGATGTTTGGATGGGGAATGGTTGTGCTGAGGGATGAGAGGGACTGGTGCTCTGTGGATGCAGGGTGTAACCCATGAAAGCTTCTCTTATCACGTGTATAGGAGGGGATGGAAGGGCTCACCGTTGTGTGATAAAACGGTTCCTCTGGCTAAACACCCAAAAGCATGCAGAGGGAGGTCAGGATATCTGCCTGAGTCAGTGTAGGATCAACAGCACTGCATTTCCATGCAGAATTCCTCTTTGTCCAGGACAGTGCAAATCTCCAGAAGTGGGTTTTCATGTCCCTGAACAAAATCCTCTCATGGTAGTGTTTGTCTGCTTGAAAACTCATTAGGGCAAGTCTTAAACAACATTTTTTTCTTCTTCTCCCTCTCTCTTTCTCACCCTCTTGGCAGGGATGGGTCCGAGGATCACGGCTCTCTTTTCTTTTCTCCATTAGGCTCTGTGGGTATCCCCCTTTCTATGATGAAAACGACTCCAAACTCTTCGAGCAGATCCTTAAGGCAGAGTATGAGTTTGACTCTCCGTATTGGGATGACATCTCTGAGTCTGGTAAGAAGCTACTGCTCATTTAATTGCAACAACCATGCATGCACGCCTGCCTGCCTGTGGCAGATACCCTTCACCAGGCATGAGAATGCACCCTCCATCATTTGTGGAGCCCCTTTTCACTGAAAACCATTGGGAATGTGCATTTATTTTCACTCAAATAGTTACAGGAGGTTATTTCTGCAGGAGAGCAGAAATAACGCGAGCTCGGTGTCCTTGCTCTGTCCAGCGTGGGGAAATGTCTGCCGTTTCACACACGGGAAGAAATGAATTCTAGGAACGTTTTATCAGACAGAAATGCAGTTTTCTGCTTCATTAGTGCTACTGATTAAGACAGGGGAGATATAAAAAGAAGTGTTTTATTTTAAAGATGATTATATATCCTGTTATCTCTGCACAGAACAACATTTCATGCTGCTTACATCTGCAGTCCAGATATCGTTGTGATGGATTGTTTGAAAATACATGTGATGAGAAGGTTTTTTTAAGCCCATAGGAGTTTTCTGAGAAAATATGAAGGTCTGCTGGCAGACCCCTTTGCATTTTGGGGGGAAAGTGCATCACCTAAATCAGCACAAAGATTTTCCTGCCATATTTGGCTTTGCTGTGGCTCATTCAACTACTCTGTCCTGAAACCACTGGATGCATGCCATGCTGCGATCTCCCTTCCCTCCATTATAGTGTCTGTTAAAAACATACTACCTCATGCTCAAGGGATTCCGTTTTGCTCGGTAAATTGTTTTGAAATGCACAGCATGTCCTCATGTGTGCGTGTGCTTGGAGTGAGCAATGAAACTCTCATCTTCCTGTGGCACCACCTGACCTCCTCCTTGCCTTTCCCACTCAGTTTGCCAGCATCTTCAGCAGATGTGGCCATATTCAGACCACTAAGATGAGCAGAGGCACTTGGCTGAACAGGATGCTGGCAGGCTTGAACTCTGCTGACCCTGAATTATCCGTCCCACTCCTAAATAGACCTGCAGGAGTAGACGCCTTCAGCTTTTATCTGCCATACTAAATAGCTTGGATTTAGTCCTAAAACCTTTTCATCACATCTATACTAATAAATGACAAATTACCCAGGGCCATTCTCTGGTGCTGTGACCAGATGGCACTCAATAGCCTGGTCAGTGCTGTTGGCCAGTCATCCTACAGCAGAACTGGGCATCAAAACTGTTGCTTTAAAATATTCTCTCTCTTTTTTATAGCTAAAGACTTCATTCGGAATTTGATGGAGAAGGACCCTAACAAAAGGTACACCTGTGAGCAAGCAGCACGGCACCCTTGGTAAGCAACAGTCACTGCTGTGTGAAACCCTTGGGACAGGGAGCATCGGTTTACATTCATGGGTGGAAGTGTACTGTGAGACACAGTATACTAACCTCTACTAGATAACTCTCTGCTCTTAGTCTTACAAATCCTGCCTTTGTCCTCCAGATTTTCCTGGGAAACCGTGATGGACTTTAATCTCATGCACCAACCTGTTGAGTATCTGTATAAGAATTCAGTGAAATGCTGAATTATGTATTTTGACTGTAGTGCAGCAGTGGGATATGCCAGAACGATTGAACCCAGAAATCATATTTTGGGGCCAGAGGTCAAACTCTGCAGGTGTGCAGAAAGCTATCAACCTGCTCATGAGATCCTTGCCAAAGTCACAGAAGAGCACTTAAGAGCATCCCATGAAGTAGGAGGTCCTCATCTGTGCTTCACAGATGATAGTCCACCTCCTACTTGCAGGAAGGAGCCGGTTTCACATGCTGTTTACCTTCTCTTGTTGAATGCAAGAGTTAGGAAACCCTTGAGAGGATCAGCTGAGTCTGAATTGGCTGTAGCAATGCTGTCTCTCTGCAGTGACTACAGAAAAGTACCTGGAATAACTGTATTCATAATCTAGACCCCTGTTAAGAGCTTTATGTTAGATAATGCCTTTGCACATGGGTGACTTCACCAACGTTACCCAGGGCTTATGTAGCTGAAACAAGAGTGGCTCATGTACTTTTGACCAACCCTGAGTGACTGAGCATCACCCCACACTACCAGCTGTACCCAAAAATGGGCTTTGAGTGTAAGTCTCTTAGGGCAAGGATCATTTTATATGAAATGAGATATTATTTTGGTTGCTATAATAGCTGCAACAGAAAGGAATCAATGGCATAGCATTTTCACCCCAGGTGTGCATTAGGCTGTGTTTTTATGCTATCACAGTTAGCACAAATACAATTTCTTCTTGCAGTTTCTGGAGCGCCGGCTGGTTAAAAGCATTAGGCTGTGCATTTGCAAGGGAACAGAGTTTTTCCTGAGTGTCTGTAGTTATAACTAGCTCAACAGCTTGATGGACTGCAAAACCATCCTGGTGCTGCAATTTGAGCCCAGGGATCAGCCTCAAGTAGTGTAGTTGAGTATGAAACGCATGGTAAGAAAAGCATGGGCATAGAAGTTGCCAGTGAGTTTTAAGGTAGCACGGCTTTCTGCTGAGAGTTGGAGACCTTTGTTCAGAGGATGGAGTCCGCAGCCCTCTGAGGCTGGGGAGCTTTGACAGTGAGGCTCTGGTCATCTCTGCTTCCTCAGCAGACATGAGGTTTGGACATATTCCTTGACCTTTCTCTCTCTGAAGTGACAGCACTTGGTACCCAGTTTAAAGTCATGTTAAATTTCAAAGCAGAGTAAAACTTACAGCTGTAGCTCTTCTTTCTCTGACTCTCCTTGGTTTGTGTCATGTCACTGCTGCTCTCAGTCCTGGAACTAGGTGAAAAGTAAATCCCTTCAAAGGTTTCTACCATTCTGGTTTACTTGCTGATACAAGTTTGACCAATACACAGGATGATGAATTACCCCATGATTAATTAATGATTTGACACTCATAGTGGGAATGATGTACTGATGTCTGACTGCAGTTTGTCAGTCACTGTGATCACAAATCAGGCTGAAGATAAGATTGAGGAGCAGCCTTTACAATTAAGTTTTAGGAAAGGCTTGGGATGCAGAAGGCAGTGTAAATCATTACAAAAAGCAGGTTCTTGCTCTTCATCCTCTATGCCCATGACAACGAGAAACGTTTTACAGATGTTTTTTAGCTGCATCAGTGGCTGGCATCAATACAAATGAAAGATGAGGAGACGTCAAGACCTGGGCCTGCCCTTTTTCCAATGTCCCGTCAATAACTGCGTTGTCTCTGTGACAAAAAGGAAATTTGGGAAATGAAATCCAGCTTTCGTGAGCTGAAAAAAAAAAAAAAACCCAACCCATTTCTAAATGACACTGACCTGAGCCTCAGGAAATTAAACAAGTTACAACAGTCAATGTTAGACATACAGAATAAACAATGGGAATGCAACTCCCAGCAGAGAATGAGGTGACCATTCGTATAACTGAAAGGCAGATTTTCCAAAGCCTTACATCCAAGATACACAAAACGTAAGCATCCAGTTCTTGGCCCCGCTTCATCTGTGTTGGTTGCTGGAGTGCAACAAAGAAACGTGGCACTTGTAACACACACAGCTTCTGGGACCTCCTAAAGGAACAAAATGATAAAAAGTGCTTTCATTCCTTTTTCTTTTTTTACTTTTTCTCTCTTTTGCATGTCATGGCCAGGGGCCAATGGAAACTCACAGGCTGCTCCATAATTTTCAGTACTTTCTGCAGAATCAAGTCTTCCATTTAAAAACAGCCCCCTGCAAATGGGTTTTCCCCCATTTCTGTGGCAGGGGGTCTTCTTCTTCCAGGCTGACTTTGCAAGGCAGTGGTTCATTTGCAGAGCTGCCTCCCGACCCTGCAAACCGTGTCTCAGGGTCAGACATGCACATGGCAGCACAGTAGGGAGGGTTAAAATATTTACCGTGTTTCCACCCCATGTCCCAAATCCACCTCCCTTCAACACAGACACAATATGTGACAGTGGATTACGCAAGAACAGTTGTACAGTGAGAGCAAAGTATGGAGGTTTCCAAAGATAGGGCTTCAGATCTACCTCTGTCCTCCCCAGTGAGCTCTTGAGCAAAACCTGGTGTCTCATCCCTCTGTGCTCTGGAAGGCTTCCTGTAACAGAAGTGTTGCAGTTATGGACCTCTCTGGAGAGTGCTGCAGTGAATTTTTGGAGGGTTTGGATCCTGTAGTGGTAAATGCTACTTAAATGGCTTTTTGAATAATCGAGGTTACTCACCTGGATATTTTCTGTTATTTCAGGGTTAGTGCTAGGATCTCCTTTTGCCAAGCCATTGCTCAAGAAGCAGTTTCCACTCAGATTGCTTATGCCAGGAAATAATGATGTTTTTACTGCTTCTCTTCTCATTCTAGCCACTGTATCTGTTGCATTGACATCCTCCCCTCCCCTTTGAAGGAGAGGAAGGCCTTTTCAATGGAGGAGGAGAGCTCGGTGCTTCCTCTCAATGGACTGCTGTGTCCTTCTCTCAGCCTGGACATATTTAAGTTTCCAACAAGTCCAGGCTTGAGTTCGTCTCTCTCGTGGTTGCATTCAGTGTTGCAGCAGTCAGAGATAAGGATGTAAGTGTTCAGCCAACAGAGAGAGGGTACCATGCCTTTTATTATGGGGGCATCCCACACTACCTTTCCACATGAATATGTGTTTTTCAGCATACCCCCATTAGCAACATCACTTTCCACAGTGTCTACATAGCGTTGTCTTCTCTGTGTGATCAAACGTAATGAGGGATGTAAGACTGCTGATTTAATGGGAAGAGATGGTCAGAGCAGACCCAAGTGATCCCATAAATGATACGCTGTTGCGTCAAGTAGGTCTTAATGCCATCCCACAAAAGGTATGTTTTTGTCCGCAGGATTGGTTCTGTAGAGCAGCGTAACTGGAGCAGCATCTTTAAACCCTATAGTTCGCATGAAGTGAAATCCTGATTCCACTGAAGTTAACGGGACTTTTGCCACTGACCAGTGAGAGTCAGGGTTTGGCTGTGCAAATGGTAGAGAATTTGTTTGGTGCTGGGCAAATGGTAGAGAATTAGAATATACAATGAGATGGCTCCATGTAGTGACATTTTCCAGCTTTCTCTTTTTCTTCCTTCTGCAAAATCTCTTCCTGCAGTATCAGATCATTGGGATCAGCCACAAATTAGGAAGAAATCTATCAAATCATGAATGCTTAACACATACACTGTAATCTGATGGTGATAAAAAGAGTTAACTGTGCATGGCATGGCTACCTGGCCGTGAGATTTTTTTGTTTCAATATATAACATTTGCGAAGAACAAACTGATTCCAAAATATACCTCATGTTAATTACCATGTTTTTATTAAAAACTTCCAAACAAGGCTTGCAAGAACTGGATCTTGCAAAATACTACGTTTGTGCCTTTAAGGTTAATAATCTCTTTGAATTTCGGGAAACTGCTCAAGAATAGCTAGCTATTCACATGACTAAATGTTTGTACAGGATCAGACCCTAAAAAAAGTAAATACTTTTTCCCAACGGCCCACTTTTCTGTGCTGTATCTGCTCCCCACATGCCTGCATTTACGTGATGTTTTGCTATTTATAATCAAATGGCCTTGGCAGGGGGACGGAATGTTAAACTCAGAGTTGGCAGAAAAGGAGGCTAATAATTGCAGTGAAGTATGGTAGCTGAAAGAGTACAATATGTAGGACTTGTTGGTATAATGATTGCACACAGCCTGTAGAATCTGTCCATTTATACAGATTTCTCCAGTTTAATATACAGGTGATTTATGCTTTCCATTGGTAAAGTTAGTTATTTTACAGCGTTATCTTTCACTGAGGTTTGAACTGTTTATGCTGTGTTGCAAAGGTGCAATGTTCTGCTTAGTTGTTCCACTGTGACTTTTTGAAAAGGACGTCAAAATGAAGGTAACAAAAGAGTAGCATAATTTTGCTGCAGCTTGATACATTTTACTCTTTCTCTAGCTCTTACTAATGACAGCAATTAAATTTATTAAATATACTGCCACGTCAGAACCCACGTCCTGTTTAGGGCAGTCACTCAGGCTGCAGTGATTGAGGGTGAGGAGCAGAAACCCAAGGACCTGATTTTTCCAGTTAAAGGATCACACTGTGCTCCACATCACGTCAAGCTGGGTCCTGCAGCCCCACATTCAGCCTCCAGGCTTGGGTCAGTGGGAAGGAAAACAGTCCTCAGAGGGGGAAGAGAAAATCCAACAGTTAGGAAGCTGGTATAGGAATGGGAAGGCGTGCTGTGAATTTAGTTACTCTGTCATGCATTTCCCCAGTGACCTTAAATGGGATTTAGAGCTGTGTGCTGAAAGCTGGTTATGGCATCAAAGGCAGCTCGGGACATCTAAATTCAATGTATGTGTCGCCTCCTGTATAGACTGTGTAGGGGAGAAGGAGGTTGTGGCACCTTAATTAGACGCCTGTGTCCACAGGTATGAGTGTGGCCCTCGCCTTTCCCCGCTGCTCACTCCTGGACGTGCTGACGTCCATCCCCGCCCACGCTGAAGAATCGCAAAGCTTTGGCAAGGGTTGAGCCTCTGCAAATTGTGACCATGACCTTGCGTATTTATTGTGTGCCAGGGAGCACAAGCCAGATAATAATTTCCACCCAGGGAAAGGACATGGTTTACAAAGAGCTCCATTCTCAGACAATGTTGTTTGAAGTGTGAAAAGGGCTCCCTGGAGGGAACTGCTGTGTTTACAACATTAAATCAAACTCTTATCAAGTTCGTCCCTGCACTCTATTTATTTTGGAGCACCACTGATACGGTATATGTGTGTGTATATGTATACACATGCATGTGTGTATGTGTTTGTATATATATATATGTATATATAGAAGAGTTATGATCATTCAGCATTATCCATTACAGCTAACTCCATGTTTCCTGTCATCATACTCAAGAGTATTTCCAAGCACTGTTTGGCCAGCACAGCATTTCAGTTGGCTGCCTTCAGTATGAAGCTTCAGAAGATAATGGTAGATGAAAGACTCTGTCCACCATCGTGGGCAGGCAGGATGCGAGAGACGTGCTTGCAGTATGCTAACACAGAACCATCCAAAAGGGTATTTACTGCTTTTGTCTTTGTTGGAGGTTCCTCTCAAGGCTTAGAAGTGGTATGGCCAGATAAATTGCTGTAATAGCTTTGAACCCAGATAGAAAGCTAAAATAAATTAGATAGTATGAAATAATATTTGATCATTAGATCATATTCCTCTCCTGTGCAGGGCCAGATTTGTTATGGTTCTTCATGAGAAATATCCTTCCTAGCTTCAGTGGAAATGTTTGTGATGGAGAGTAGTCAGATTGTGACCCTTGGTATCCAATTTTGTGTGTTGAGACACTTATCTGTTTACAACTGGATGTAAGACCAGCTTCAGGACAAAGTTCCCCACACCATCATCAGGATGTAGCTGCTTTCGGGTGAAAAGCAGCTGAAAAATGGAGAACTGGAGAGAAAAGTCAGGTGCCAGTTAGGCTAATCAGTCCTTGCCCGGTTCTGGGTGATGCTCAGCATGATAACAGATCATTTGCTTTGTTTTCTTTTTGTATACATGGGGGGTAGGTGGAAGTAATATCTTTTTCTGGGCCAACTGGTATAGCTGGTGAAAACAAGCTTCAGTGCTGACACAGTTAACTTCAATGTTAACTGTAAAGCCAAGAACTATTGCTCAGGGTTTGACTCACTATGCATCAGTTTGATCTTCTCGGAGACCAAAAATGGCTGTTTCTCCGGTAAAATTGAGCTGATCCCTGTGGGAAAAGGGTATATAGTGCAGAAGAGGGAGGAAGAAAGAAAGGTTCTAAGGGATTTTTGTCCTAAAAGGAAAAGCAAGGTGGTTTAGAGCGTGTAGACTTGGAGAGTTAGGGAAAGGTGGAAGGGCAATTATAACGTGCTCTAAAATGAGTATCCTGTTAAATTGCATGCATTATCTTCTCAGCATGGGAACTAAAGTTTGTGCTTAAGTGCATTCAGTATAGATGTGTTGATGCTCATGACACCCACCTCGGGGAGAGGGGTTTCTGTGCCCATTTTTCAATCTCTAACGCTTGATTGTATAAAAGATGTGAATTCTACGTGCTCACCTCCACCTCTCTTGCCTGTGTCCTTAAACCACCACGTCTCCAGCAAAACACCAGCAGAGAATGGATGATAAAATGTCTTTTCATTTTGCTAGAAGTAAAACCATACTACAAACACTATAATGCCGTGAGTATTTTATAAAAGTTTGAAGATCATCCAAGGCAAAAATACAGCCTAAAAGCAGAGTCCTCATGTTACAGCACTGCACCCTTAACAGGATAGTTCTTCAGAGGCGGCTTGGAGAGCGATCCCACACCCGGCTTTGGCAGCCAGGGCTGCGTTTTGAGCCACACTGTTCAGCATACCAGCACGTGTTTGAACGGATCCCACTGTGCTAAATGAGCCCCAGCACTGCTGTTAGTCTGATTAAAAACTGACATCCACAAGGTGCTAATGCTGCTGACGAGACCTTAGATGTAGGAGGGTCCCCGTCACTGCATTGTTCAAGGGCTTCACAGGGTCCATCCCCTTGTAAAGTAAACAACTACTATTCCCCCTATTTGGGAAACACCCAAATACTGAGACTGTTTTTCTGCAATTACCAGAATTGCATAGTGAACATAGAGTTAGTAGTGGTAGAAGGCAGTTTGTGAACTATTGGAACCAGCAGTTTCTTACTGAAACCACCAGCCTTACAGAAAATAATCCCTAAAGACAAATAAATATATAGCCTGTATTTGAGCTACACACCTAATGAAAGGTTTCATATAGCAAAAATGCATTTGCAAGTCTTTGTGGCAGAAAAGATCTTCTGGAAGAGCTGGCAAGAGTATCATACCCCAAAAACTTGTTCTGCGATGTTTCCCAAATAGAATTTGACAAGTGGGAAACATGATCTGTGCTTATACAGCTTGTTAACAAACTTGTTCATAAAGCAAAATGCTTCATTAGCTTTGGAGGAAAAATGTTCTTTGAAAATATAAGCAAATTCTTTCTTAGCAGCTTGGTCTTTTTCATCCGTTAATGAGCAGATATTTTGGCTTGTAGCTGCCCACATATTAAGTGTTCAGCTTAGTTTACTTCTGCAGATCTGTGGGATGACGGGCACTGCTCCCAGCTGGTCAGTGTTGAGGGTACCTGCCTTCAACAAGGACAAATCCTTGGGCAGAGCAGTCATTTTGGAGTGACAGGCTAGGAGTTTGTGTTTCCACTGGGAAACTCTGCTAGAGTCCATCTGGAATAGAGTGGAAGGAGAGTGGATGCCAATCTCCTCCAACACTTGTGCGCCTAAGCTAATGAGCTCGGCGGGGCAGGCAGGAGCTAGTTTTCTCAGGCTTCTTTCTGCTCAGCTCTTCGTGGAAGCGACCTGGAGACCGTCAGGGACTCTCCGTGTCACGTCATTTGAGTGGCAGCACAGGGACCCCGGAGAGGGTGTCAGGTGCCATTTGGGAGCCATGCCTTGCTCATGCTACCAGTTCTGTCTACTTGAGATAGAGGTTATGTGACGGTGGTGGTCAGACAATTCCCAGTTGGATGTGGGCTACCCTGAATGGGAACCCTACTCCTTCCTGCCCACAATCCTGCTGGCTCCAGTACTCCTGAATAACTCAATATAGGTCAGCTCAGTTGCAACAGGATGGGATTGATGGCTGTCCACTCTTGGGAGATGGGGGTTTAGCCCCTCATCCTCGTCCCAGGAATAAGTAGTTCCTCTCATCTCTCTGTCATCCTGGGTGAGTGTTGCCAGCAGGAAGGAGGGGAGCAGCTTGGAGAAGACCAGTCCCAGAGAGCACTTCTTAGATGCGCTGTTGACATGCAGGTAGAAAAAGCTGTACGCCCTTTGAGGAACAGGGTTACAGTTTGGAATGATGTGGGCAAAATGAAAAGAATTTCTCCAATTCGTGGGACACATAAATGGCAACAGCAGTCTGGGGTATGTAAGCAGAGTTTCGTCTTTTAAGAAACACAGAGGAATGCTGTTGTTCTGCTGCCTTAGTTGGAAAACAGTGAACTGTTAGGGTACCGGCCTCTAAGGAAGATGTGGACTCATTGGAGAAAGTCCAGGGAAGCTCACTAGATCAGAGGATTAGAAAATATGAGTTATGAAGAAACAGTGAAAGAATCAGTTTGTTTAGTCTAGCGAAAAGAAGACAGAGAGAATACATGATAACAGTCTTCAAATATGTGAAAGGATGCTTCAAAGACAAAGGGAATAAACTATTTTCCATCTTTTTTGGGAGGCAGTGGGGCATTGGAATAGATTGCCTGAGCAGTCTCCATCTTTTGGAGATCTTTAAGGACTGGTTAGCTAAATTTCTGTCAAAATTATTTTGACAGAACTGGGGTGGGACTAGATGACCGCTCAGTCCTCCAGACCCTCTGATTATTTTACTGGAGGTCCCCAGACTGGGAGGCTCTGGGCCTGATGGATTCTTCAATTTCTTACTCTTTTTTATTGTTAACTGACATTGGGTTTCTACACTGTGGCTAGAAACTGATTTCTGAAAATGTCACACACAACACAGGAGGAAATCTTTGCTTCCTGGCTTCATGTATATTAGATAGCACTAATTACCCCAGCACATGGCCCAACATCAGTTCACTGTGGTGCCTACTCTTCCAACAGATCTTGTGCCTTCAGAAGTTAAAAGAATCAATAAAATTCCCTCAAAATAATTGTGTTTACTAGAGATTTGAATGTGTCTTTATGTGTTCAAGAAACTGCAAGATCAGTTAAATTTTTAGGTTGAGCATTGTGCACCTTGTTGTTCGTGCAGCCTCTGCTGCTTTAGTGAGCGTCCATGTATCTGCTTTCCTGTAAATCTGTATTAATCACGATGAATGTCTATGTATGCTGCAGGGTGGCAGGAAAATCTCCAGCGCAAACAGAAATGAGACAGTTTGGAGTGGCTCTGGAAGCTGCTGCATGGCTGAGGCTAAAAGTAGTCTCAGCCTGTTGATGTTAAATCTTTAGATGTAAAGAAGAAGGAAAAAAAAAAAAGGTAGAATGTTTTCATCTAGGGCTGTAATGGTGATAGAAAGCAGCCACGCACCAAGAAAATAAGGTTGTACCTCTTTGTAGCTGCCAGACCTACAAGCCTTATCTACGCTTGCCTTTACTGCCCCAGATTTTCCACCGCTGCTGCCAGCAGAGACAGCAGTGGGAAGTTTGAACCCTCATGTGAATGAAATCATCATCACTGCAGGAGCAATCACACCTTGGACCAGCCAGGAAGAGAAGAAAACATATTCAAACAGATCTCCTAAAACGTGTCTTGTCTCTCCGTTTCAGGATCGCTGGTGATACCGCGCTCAACAAAAACATCCATGAGTCGGTCAGCGCTCAGATCCGGAAGAACTTTGCAAAAAGCAAATGGAGAGTAAGTGCCCCATCCTCAGGGACGACTCTTAGACACATAACTCCGCTAACGCGGCGGCCGTACGGCCACCCTTTCTGCACGCTAGTGCTTTTGTGCCTCAAAATTTTGGTCAAAATAGTTGGCCCAGTCTTTGGTTACGTGGGCTTGGGGGGCCTCTTAAGGAGGAGGCCACTAACCAAGTGTATGAACATGGTGAGTGTGAGCGGTGGGGCTGCTCATAGCTGCAGAGTTGGGGTCAGCACTGTGGGGGACGTGAAGCAATGTGGACACTCTGTGCTGGTGCAAGGATGTGTCTAATACGACTTTTCCCTGTGGGCTGCCACGTCCCAGCTGAGTGCTAGAAGGAGCAGTGGGGAGCAGGACCAGGGCAGAAATGCGTACGGTTTGTTATTGCTGTTTCTAGCCTAGAAAACTAGAAATTGGGAAAAGTTTGAAAGGTGATGGGCTCGTTCACTTCTAACAACTCTGAGCGGCCAGGAGAAAGTAACCCTTCCACCTCCCATTTTTTTTTATTCTCCCTTTCTTCCTTGGTTTTCTGCTCCAGCAAGCGTTTAACGCCACAGCGGTCGTGCGACACATGAGACGGTTACACCTTGGCAGCAGCCTGGACAGCGCCAGCGCCAGCGTCTCCAGCACCCTCAGCCTTGCCACGCCGCTTCCCGACGCAGCCACCCGGAAAGATTGTGAGTAGCCGACAGCCCGGCACAGCTCCCAACGTGGCGGCCGAGCAAATTCGCGGGATCCCCGTTTTCTCCTCAACCCCCAGGCTGCAGTCCTCCCCCTGCCTGTAGGTTTGGCTTTCTGCAAGCAGGTGTTAAAATAACGACTAAAAAGGGACTGAGACCTTCGTTTTTAGACAGCCAAAAAAATAACAATTCCATTGGAGAAGTTTATGCACTAAAAAAAAAAAGAGTTTTCAGCTCGGAGCATTTTTGAGAGAAAAACACTGTGGAGAATAAGGACTTTTGGTTGGGAAAAAGACCCAGACCCCCACAGCAAAAAAAAGTTTTGTATTTGGTTGAAAGCTGAAAAAGTTTACTCAAACTGTTTATGTTTGAGTTTCCAGTATTATGATAAGACATTTTTCTGTAAAAACTGGCTTGTTTTCCATTTCAGTTTTCCATGGGGGAGACTGATCCTGCCAGTCTGACCCAGCTTCCCTCTCCCTGGGCCAAATTAAGCTCCTGTACGAAGAGGCTCATTTGTCTGAGCAGGACTCTCGCTCTGTACCCCACAACGGGACTTGGCCCCCTGCCTTCTTTGTTATATGCCATAGTTGGGACCTTCAAGCTGTCTGATGGAGTCAGGTGCTGGGGATATATATTCTTCCAAATGCCAGGGAAGGAGACATGGCAGCAAAGGGATCGTTTGGAATACAGAAATTCATCCTTTGTAATGAAGCCTATTTAATCTCTGGCTTCTGAGCATTTCTTATATTTCTTTCTGTCCATCTGCAGAGATTTTTATATCGTGCAATGGAGGGTTGTGGATATTACAATTAGAGGAGATTATTTAAGGTGCATCGCACCTTAGATTAAAGAGGAATGCTAATAGCTGAGGGTTGCAAGGGCTTCCTTCCCTGGGGACTGAAGTGGTCATTTCTGCACTATACCCCACACTATTCTGGAACCGAAAGCACCTACCATTCAGGATGAATTTTGGATGGCACTGCTATCTGGCTCTGCTACCCTTGCTTGTCAACCTCTGCTCCTTGACAAGGACATGCCACCAGCAGCAGTCCCTGAGGCTCTGGATGGAAGCTGTGGTTTCTCTTGCTGTCATGGGCACACTTTCCCCTGCTGCTGGGGTGGGATCTGCCGTCTGGGTGCGGCATGAGATGTTTTCCCAGCCTGTGCCACAGCTGAGCCAGAGCAGACCCTTTTCTCTGATGGGAGTTCATGCCCAGTGCCCAGTTTGCAATGCCCAGAGCCAAATCCTACAGCTGCTGCTGAAAAGGCATCACTGTGCTCCTGGCACACATCTGGCACCTGCAAAGGAGCAATGCAGCGAGGTAGAAAACCCCTCACCGGGGAGAATCGCACCTTTATTTTGTTTCATGCCACACTGTGGCTAAGCTGGTCCCCAGTTACTTCTCGAGCATCTGATGGAATGCTTTGCTGTTAAACGGGTGGGTGATTAATCTCTGTCCATCCGTTTGATTCATCTCAAATGGTGTTAATTAATAGCATGGAGTAGTTTGAATAGTAACGTAAAAACATCTGTGAACAAGGAGGGTGGGAAGAGAACAAAGCCTGTTTGACTGCTACAGAACCCATGAGGTCTCTGTACAGAATCCGACCATACTGTGCAGTGATGGAGAAGTCAGCCAGGTTATGAAGGATAAAACCAGATGTGTTAAGAAAGGTGGAGTTTTTTCATGTCAAAACTACGAGTCAGAAAAGTATTGAAAGATTTCCAAGCATCCCAGGTTGAGTCCAGCTTGCCAGATAATACGGAAGAGCTTCCCTTCCTCAAAGAAATTAACTGAAGAGTTAGAAGGTGCTGGAACCCCAGAGAACCCGTGAGGAGAGCAGCAAATACAAGGAGTGACATTAAGAGGGAGCTGACATATCAAATGCACTCTACCAAATACCTCCTGTTGGGAAAAAGGAAACCTCTGAGGTCTCCCTCCTGCCTCTTTCTTTCTCACTGGTTTCCTCTGGGGACAGATTTCTTGCACGAGAAAGATCCCGTGCAGCAAGTTACATGAAACAGCTGTGCCACCATTGCAAAACATAATGCTGCCTAATGCTGTTAATAGATGTTTAATGAGCTCTTCAAATAGTTTCACATGCAGCAATTTCACATCATTGAAGACAATTAAATACAGCCTGAGAGTAGGTTGTGTCAGGCTACATCCTAATTCCGTTCCCTGTATTAGGGCAGAGTAGAGATGATGCATCAGGCTGGATTATGCTACCTGTCAGGGATGTCTAAGTGAATCAGTTGGGATTTCTCAAGTGTGTTGGCCTGATTCGCTGTCCGTGCCTGGTTCATTCTGTTTAGACATGATTGGACTGCCTAGATTAATTACAGCACCTAGGTCTCTGTATTTTTAAGATAATAGATAAATGGCAGCGTGAAGCCAAGATGTCAAATGTTGATACTGTTGGGAAACAGGATGTGGCCAAGTGTAATACAAGATAGTTATCCCTGAGGTTAAAATGCTACCTGGAAGCACAGAAAAGTAGGTAAAAGTCATAAAAAGCATCAAAAAGATCCTGAGTAGTCAAGGGGCCATACCAAACTCCAGTCTGAGAATATATTAATATAGGATTCACCCATCCTTTATTCACCAGGCTGGAAAAATGAACTGTGTTTCTAATAGCTCTGAGCCTGCATCTTGTCAGAACAAGGTGACCGTGCCAGGTCCCTGTTCAGCAGCTTTTCTTGCACCAGAACTGCCTTTGTGCATCGGTGCCTACAAGGCTGCCAAGCTGCATGGAGAGTTGCATGTGCTGGCAAAATCTGGGGATCTTCCCTGCAGGGTCTGAGCAGCTGCTGGTAGAGGGGCAGTTCATCCATGGAAAGCCCTGGCAAGGATATATTTTATTTCTCTTCATTAGTGCTTTCCACAGAAACTGCTGATGTGCTGGAACAGTAAAATCTTGAATCTGACATTCAAAACCCAGCCTGCTTTGGGTTTTCAGGGGTTATGCTTTGAGGGTTTTGGTTTTTAAAGCTGTGGTGGAGGGTTCACTGGAAGCAGAAACTTTCTATAAACATTTTAATTTAGCTAAAACCTCTTTTTTTGTAAAAAATACCATAGAATCACAGAATGGTTTGGGTTGGAAGGGACCTTAAAGACCATCTATTCCAACCCCCCTGCCATGGGCAGGGACACCTTCCACTAGACCAGGTTGCTCAAAGCCTCATCCAGCCTGGCCTTGAACACTTCCAGGGATGGGGCATCCACAGCTTCTCTGGGCACCCTGTTCCAGTGCCTCACCACCCTCTCCGGGAAGAACTTCTTCCTGATATCTAATCTAGAACTACCCTTTTTCAGTTTAAACCCATTACCCCTTGAGCTGTCAATACAGGCCTTTGTAAAAAGTACCCCCACAGCTTTCTTGTAGGCCATATCTGTCGGAAGTCTTTGATTAGTTCAAAAGGTACTTCCTGGTTAAATTTTGAGTTCAGCCTACATCAACCTACATCTCTTAGCTGGAAGCCCTGGAGACATACCGGCAAAACTGGAGCGACATAAGCTGTTGCTAGAATGATACCCAAGTCACACAAATTTACATTCCCTCTAGGTTTACTGCAACTCGCCAACAAATTTGACCCACTGCACTTTTTTATCAGCAGCTTTGCAGGATGCCTGGGGAAATTTTTTTAGTCCAGGTGCACAGTCTCTTCATTTAGCTAGATGGCCATGATGAGAAGTTTAATCATCTTTAACATGCCCATGAGGAAAATTATTCTGAGCAAGTACAATGCTGGAGGGATTTTTGAATCCCAGAACTCCTTGTCTTCAGCCCCCAAAAATGTGGAATAGCTCTGGTTGAACACATACCAAAGCTGGACATTTATTCATTGTGACATTTAACTGCCAGTGGTGGCAGTAGGTGCCGTGGGCCAGGAGGGCAGAAGATGCCCCGTGGAGGTACCCAACCAACCCACCGCTGCGGGAAGAGCAGGAGTGCCGTCTCCGGCTGCGGTCCTCTCCGCTCTGTAGCTTGCTACGGAAGAAACGCAGCTTTGCCCACATTCCCACCTCCAAAAATAACATTTCTAACTGTGTTTCTGGCTTTCCTTTTAGGTATGTCTCCATCCACTCTCTGTAGTTTTGTTTCATCTGCTTCTTCAGGCGTTTCTGCAGTAGGAGGGGACCGGAGACCCAGACCCACCACAGTGACCACAGTGCACACGGGGAGCAAGTGAGAGCCGGGGCGGCGAGGAGCGGGCAGGCGGCTGGGCTGGCAGGGTTCCTCTGTGCGATCCCACCCCGTGGTGCACGCTCAGCGAAGGACTAGAAGAAAGAAGATTTTTTTATGGCCATATTTTATACTGCAATTCTGAAATGTTTCATTTATCACAAACTGCAATGACTCCAGGGGGAACGGATCTAACAGTCTCTGGTGCTGTACATATATATACATATATATATAAATATATATATATATATGTGAGTCTAGCAATGTTCTAACTAATGAACACTTATTCTTTTCCCTAGTGATTTACTCTTTTCTCAGTGTAGGTAACAGTATATGTTGTATTTTTTTTTCCATTATCTATGAACATCTCAACTGGATTATTTAAATAGAGGTACTTTTCTGAGCATTATATTTTTTCTTCTTTTAAAAAGTACTTCCGGTCATGTCCCTCCTCCCA
Organism: Eurypyga helias; assembly: GCF_000690775.1. Taxonomy (NCBI): domain Eukaryota; kingdom Metazoa; phylum Chordata; class Aves; order Eurypygiformes; family Eurypygidae; genus Eurypyga; species Eurypyga helias. The sequence continues at coordinate 14,653 of NW_010242884.1, read as the reverse complement.
CTTGGCTGGGGGATAGGCTCTTTCTGTAGGTAGGAATTGGTGTTAACTTTGCAACACGGGAGGATTTCAATGGCATGCCATTTCTCGCTCTTCAAATTGGACTGCAAGCCTGTCTGGCTTTAGCAGAACTGTTACAGCTCAGATTAAGAAACTGCTGTTTTACCTCCCCTCCTCCTCCTTGAAAGCCATGGCGAGAGTTAAATTGCCACCAGCTGGGGGTCAGCTCATCCTTGGCCTCATTCCTGTAGGGCTGGGGCTCTCCATCACCCCGCTTTCAGAGGAGAGGCTGGTACACGATACTGGTCAGGACCTGACCAGAGCTGAGCACACTAATTGACAGAGCACGGTCTCATCCTGCAGCTCCTGTCTCCTTGGATCGCTGTGTGTTAGGAGCAGAGTGAAAGAAAAGGAAGATGTGGGGCTGGGAGCTGTAGTTCTCCTCTGCCGCTGACTCGCCGTGCTGCCCTTGAGCAAGACATTAAATTCACCAGCCTCTTCCCAGCCTGGCCTCTGGCACGGGGTGCATCCAGCCCGAGGGCTCCATGCCAGAGATGCTGAGCACCTGCAGCTCCTCAGGGCTTTGCCTGGCGTTGCTGATGCTCAGCACCTCCCAGGGAGGCCAAAACTGAGGATCGAAAACCAAATAGAAAGTTTGGATCTTAACCTCTGCGTGTCTGGGTTTCACCCCTGGGGAGAGGGGTGATGTTTGCACCCCCCTGGGAAGCACTGGCAGGTTCTGGGGTGCAAAGTGCAGGATCTGGTGTAGGGTCGCTCCACCACTCTTAGCTCTGGCTGAGGGCTGGCGAGGAGCAGGGAGCTGGGAAAGCGGCCTCGCCCAAAGGCATGGGCACCTGCAGGGGCAGTGGTGGCACTGCCTCCCCCTCCTCCCCAGAAACGCCTATACAGAAGCAAACTCAATTTCCACATTTTTTTTATTACTAAATACATACACTCCCCAGGCTCTGCGTGCTGGTGCATCGTTTAGGAATAGCCGCGCTGAGTTCTGCAGCCGTGTGTCGAAGCAGCTTGCAATAGAGACGAGAGCCAATCCGCCCGGACCTGCCGAAGGGCTCCAGGTTACTTCCACACCCTTCCCAGCTGTGATTTTCCTTTGAGGAGGAGAGAAGGGAGGCGGGCAGCAGAGGCAGACACCCTTCCCTGGCTGCTGTGAGCCTCTTGCACCCCAGGCAAGTCCATCCCCAGCCAGAGGCACACGCCATTCCCCACAACGTGCTCTGTTGCCTCGCTCGCCTCATTTATCCTGCACACGAAATCATGGAAGCCAGTCACAGGCACAGCTGAATGCATCAGGCAGTAGTGACCGTGCTGGGAAAAGCTGTAAGATACGTATTTTTCATTGAGACTTCACAATCCTGCTTCAGCTTCAGTCAGTTGGCTTCGACTGTCAGATCTGGGATTTCATCCATCGTACTTTGAGCACAAAAAGCTGGAAAAGCAGGTGGCAGTGAGCACCGACTGTTTGAAATAGCCTCTCCTTTGGTGGCACTTAGAGCTGTTGCACCCGATAGATCTCTAGTTACCTCAGTATTAAGCTGCTCCCCATTTTCAGAGGGTTGTGGCACATCTGAGTGAAGCCCTGGGAGCCCCCGGTGCCCCTCACTGTGTTGCAGCTGGCATGGATGCTCACGCAGAAAGGCTTCAACTTCTCATTTTAGGAGAGATGCCAGATGTTGGTCTCTTGGGGATTGGTAGCAAAACTCCTTGTAATTTCCCCAGCGAGGGCTTATGAGCCAGATTTGGGCTGGCCGAAGGGCAGGGGATCTCCGTGCTGCCAGTCACGCTCCTGCCCCCATCCCCAGGCTGCTGCCACCATGTAGTCTTGCCCCACTGACAAAGAGGAGGAAGAGCTTTATCAGCGAGCCTCTTTATGTTTTGCTGCAAAGGTGTCTGAAAATGAGTATGATGCAATTCAGACTCATCTAAGGCCACTTCATTTTGCCAGCTGGAGTAAGGAAGCCTTAGTTTAGGAGAGACTCCTATCCCAAGAAATTCAAGTTATTTGGAACCCACATAAGCTCAGCTGGGCTATTCTGCTCCAGTTGCTTGGATGTAAACAGGCAGTGCCCGGGGTTGGAGCTCCCCACGTTCACACACATGCAACCAAAAGCAGGATTTGTACAGTTGTTTCAGCTGGGCTCAAGCGTTCCCTCTTTGCCTTCTCTTCTGGAACGTGAGGTCTGGTTTGAACTTGGTGCAGTTGCTGAGGCCACTGATTGAAATACAGCATCCAAACGTATCTTGCAGAAAAAAAAAAAAAAGAGCAAAGCAAATGTATTTTCATCTGCAGAGCAAAGAGCAGGGAGGGCAGCAAAGGCAGACAGGCTGCCCTGCAGCTGGGGGTGTCCCGTGCACTGCCTGCCCCTCCTTGCTGGAAGCTTTCTGCAGTTTTTCTTCTGAGGGGTATGCTTTCCTTCCACACTTGGAATTAGGGTGATTCGGTTTCCTTCCTGCAAATAATATTTTGCCATAGCTGTGTAATTTATCGCCATTCTCTGGCTTGCTGTCAGCTGCTGGGATCTTAAGACGAGGAACAGAAGCACTTAAAAGCTCAATTGTTTCTTTCTGCTACGATCTTGGATGGTGGGAAGCTCTTTTTTTGTACCAGGGAAACACAGCTGGAGACTGACTGGGGGGGGTCACCACGTGCTTAGAGATCTCTCGTCACCCAGTCCTGCAGTATCTCTCGATTGAAACATCTCAGTTTAAATCTGGGTAAATCTGTTAATGGGATGACTTAGCAGCACCCAGGCCAGATTTATGGAGAGGGCTGGAGCTGTTTGCCCCTCGGCAGCGCAGCCTGGTACGGCAGACGCACCAGCATCGCTTGTTGGGGATGCTCCAGTGCCATTGCATGTCCTTCCCCTACCCCAACCCGCCTCTGCTCAGGCACTCGCAGATGAGTGCAAACCCAGGAGTAAACAATGTGTGCGTGTGGGGAAAGCGCCAGTAGCCCCAAAGTACAAGAGTCAAAACAGATCTCTGCCTGGTCTTGCCCTGAAGGAGCAGGTAGAAACATCGCTCTGGGCTCTTTTCCAGTGGACTGTCCTACTACACTATGTGTGATTTGCCCCTCACCTGAGGACTTCAGCCTGGAGTCACCTGTCTGTTACCCTTTTCTGCTTTACTTTACTGGCACCGATATGTTTTTCCTTTGTAACTTGTTTTCCTCAGCTCCTTCCCCTTCTTTTTCTTTGCTTGCAGCTTTGATTGTTGATTTTTACCTCCAGAGTCACAGAGGCCATCTCTGATGCCAACAGCAGTGATCCTGCTGGGAAAGCAAAACAAAATACAATCCAGAAAACCTCCAGCTGGCCCCTTAGCCTGCAGAAGAAGTTGTGAGGACAGGCTGCCTGTGAACTCTGCGAGCTGAAAGTCAGTATTGCAGTGGCAGGGGCTTCTGCTGCTGATTTTGCATGTGACTTCATTCTCAGTGCATCCTAACTGTCTGCTGGATCACCCCTTCCGCAGCACGAAATGGATATGGGCCCCGCGGCACGGCTAGTGGGGGAAGTAGGAATACGGGGAAAACCTGGCAGCGATGCTTTCCTGAGGTTGTGTTACTCTGCTGGTGATGTCTCTTCTGTCCTGGTTGCTGTTGTGCAGGTGCCGTTAGAGTAATGGGTGCAGAAAAACCAGTAGGATTTTTACCTATGCCTTGTGTGTCTGTTACGGTTGTGGTGCTGAAATAAAAACAAGCAATGATAGAGGTTCCTGACATGAATCAAACCACAAAAAGGGGTGTTGCCCACTGGTAGACATCTCCATGTGGGTCTGCAGTAGGCATTGGATAGGGGTTTCTGCTCAGCATGTCCCCTGCATACCTCCATGGCTACTGACAGTATTTTTTTCTATAACCACTTCTCTTACTTCTGGGCTCCTGCCCGGCCCTCGCCAACACAGCCCCTGATCTCTGGCTTTTGTCCCCAAACCCTCTGCAAACCAGAGCGTGGACCTCCAAGGTGCCCAAGAAACGCAGCGGTAGCTGGTCCCGAGGCTGCCCCTTCCTTAAGCGTGACCCTGTTTTTAGGGAAACGAGCTCTCGGGGAAAGCCAGATAGCTTTTAGTCACTGGTAGGCAGGCTGAATATCGTCCTTCGATGCGAATTTGGCATTAACTAGATCAGACACAGGGAAACCCTGTGCTGTTATTTCCCTCTGTAGTAACCGCTCCAGCCCTGAGCAGCGCAGGGTGAGCACCGCATAAAAACACCGGATCGACTTTGCCAACAAGATCGTGCAGGGGGTAGCCTGTTGCTCTTTCCAAAGAGTCGGTGGATTCACCTACTGGCAAAATAACAGTTTTGAGACTGAGCCCTGAGGTACAGAAGTATCAGCATATGGAAATTCCCATTTAATGGGATTACTTGCATTCTTGCTCCCATGCATATTTATCCATTTGAATTGGGGCCTGAATGCATCCCAGAAATTATTCATGGGAAGGGAGTTTTGCCTTCGTTATCATGCTTACTTGCACCAGAAACTTGATGCGAAGAGTTACACTCATTCAAGCAAAAAGCAGAAACGCACACAGAGACCATGGTATCCAAGGAAAACAGCATCAAAACCAAGCGTGGAGGATTAGTTGGCAAACCACTGTCGGCAGTGGCTGAGTGAGGAAATGGCAACCTGCTCACGAACGTCGCTCTGAGTTTCCCCTGGTAAATCAGTTATTCCGTATTTCTTGCCCAGCAGCCAGTTTTACTCAATCCCACTCGTTTTTCCCCTCATCCCTGCAGCGGGGTCCTGCCTTCCCATCCTGTCTGTCGGGGTGGTCTAGTCTCCGTGACACACGTGTGTGTGTGTGTGCGTATTGTGGCCCTGGGGATCTCAGATCCCACCGATGGGAGATCAGGAGCTGGTTCAGGATTTTTGGTCCAGCTTTGCAGGGTTGGGTCAAAGCTGTGTAAATAGCGTTTGTAACAGAGGATAAAGGCTCTTCAGCCCAGCTGGTTTTCAAGACCCTTTCCCCACCATGAACCGTGCCACTGATCTGTCCAGGTAGCTATTTTTTTCCCCTCCTCTTCGTAAATGATAAGGTCAGAAGAGCAACTCTTCTATTTTTTCCATACTCCGGAGTGGAATCAGGGCATGTACGCTCGCAAGCGTTGTGAAAAAACACTGCTGAGCTAGTGATGACATCGAATGTCCAGTAAATGCATGATACTGCACTGCATGTATTAAACTGCTGTTCACTGTTTCTGTATTTCCCGAGCCTTTTCTTTATGCACATTCAACCCAACCTTTTCTTTGAGGGGTTTACTTCTACATTTTGCTTTTAAATGACTCAGTGTAATTGTAACTTGAAACCCATCGTTAAGTTTGAGTAAATGCAAAAGCTGATATTTTGTAAACAAGATACTGCAAAGCCTGGTAATGTATTTTGTCTTTCTGTTGAATGCTCTGCAGCATGCACGGGAAGAGTCACCATCCAGAGCAGCTTCCAACCGCGCGGCCGTCGCGTACACGCATCTAGAAACAGGGAGTCGGGGATGGGAGGATCCCTTTTTGAATACAGTGCTTAAAAATTTGATCTGCATCGAGAATTCCTTCCCTGGGTTGCTAACACTCAGGGCTACCGATAAGCACGTTGGCGTGTCTGGTTTTTTTCTTTTGGTTTGTGTTTCTTAGACTGGTTCACTCAATTCTTAGTATTTTTCTCTTCCTACAAGGTATTTCTTTCTCACCTGTTGCAGAACGAACTGCATTTTGGGGACCAAGATGCTGTGATTCTTTGCCTGCGCAAAACAGGGCAGAGTGCTGAGCTAATTTTCCCATCCTTTCCCAAGCATCACCACCTAAATACTAACATTTAATCCTTGAGCCTCCACGCAGTACCACCATTTATCTGTGGAAGAGTTTGGTGTGGTACTTTTCCTTCTTCCACATGGAAATCATGGCCTTGCCTTCTCTTCCCTCCATCACTGACCCATTGTCATTCGTGCTGGTCTTTCTAAGGCAGGGTGCAGGATGGCCACGTGGCACTTGTAGTACCTCCAGCCCAATCCTCTTGCGGGCATCAGCAGGACATCGATCCCAGCCCCTGAGTGTTGCTGTGTTAGTGTGGAAGATGCTCAAGTTCCCAGCACCTGAAGCAGAACCACCTGAAAGGGCTGGGATGTTGCTCTGGGTTCCTGGCAAAGGCGTGCCAAGCCGTGGGGCTGCAGAGAAAGCACCATGCCAGTGGCACAGGGAGCAGGTGTCAGTTCTTGGAAATTATGCAAGGCACTGCTCCGTGGTGGCTGAAAGCACCAGGCAGTCTTAAGCCCACCTTGAAGGCTGGTGCTCAGCCAGGGTGCTGTGCCGTTGCTGAAGCGCTACGCGGCAGCATAAATCATTAATAATTGTTGTAAATCAGCCTGAGTCCAGACTGCTGAGGCAGCACGGGGTGCAAGGCTCGATGAGGAGGTGGACGTGTGCTGCGGTGCCTGGTAGGTGGGAGCGCGTAGAGAGGGGGTGCTCAGGGTAGCTCTGAGCTGTTCCATCGCTCATCTGCATCCCCTGAGCCCAGCGTGGCGTCACACGTGCTGTGTCTGACTAGACCGAGCTGCAGCATGACCCCCAACGGGAGGAGCGCGGAAGGTTGGAGCTCGGTGGGACTCGGGTCAGTGCAACGACAGCATCCTGTTGTACGTTGGCCTCTAGTTGAGAAACAGCATTTTGGTCAGTTTGGGCGTTTTTTTTTTTTAAGACACATATTTGATTTGGGTCAGCAAACAAATTTTAAAAAGCCTAGTCTGCCCAGAGTAGCGACTCCCCAAATATCCCCAACTGCAAAACATCTCTCGGTTGACTTTCAATGAAAATGCAAGCATGTTTTCTACAAAGGCTTCAATCTTAATCAAGGAATGTCAGTGTGCCTAATATTGCAGGTCTTGTGATTGATAAAAGTTCATAACAGCGTCCATGTCCAAAAAAAAAAAGAAGGGAGAATGTGTATTTACTCCATGCATGTATTAAGGCATCGCAAAAGTTTTATCTGCATAATGAGTTTGCAACACTGCAAATTGTTAATGGGGCTACGTCGCAAGTGGTTCTCTGCCTTGACAATCATGTATACATATCGAGATTTCTATCATAATGACAATTTAAAGGGATGACTAATTGTTTTCCTCCAATAAATCCAATTAAATCACCCTGATGTGAAGTCTGATCTTTTCGAGTGCGTGAGTCTCCCCCCGACGCGCAAGAAAGGGAGTGAATCATTTCCATGGCTGCTCCACTGCTCCACTGTGGTTTGTGCAGTGATGTCCCTTTACGTCCCAAAGGAGGATGGTGAGATTTTTTTCCTTCCCAATTCACTTCACAGGGAAATGGATTAAAAGGATAAGTTGTCCTTCAGGTGTTTCCTAAAGCTGCCATTGGAAAAGATGCTGAGTGTCAACATAGGGAGATATGGATGTCTCCTGAGCATATCTGTGTGGACCTGGGGAAAGGACATGCAGTTGTTGGAGACTGCTGCACCTTTGAGCTGGTCCTGGTGATTTACACAGCCTGCGGTGGGAATCGTTAAAGGAGATGGGATTTTCGCTAGTGTTTCCGAGCCCCTTTGCAGTCAGCAGTGGGCTCCAAAGGCTGTTGTGTGTGCTCTACCGTTGGCTTCCTTTCCCTGCAGATTCTGTTCCTGGTGTTATGACTTGCTTTGTTATTTTTTCCCTCTTATTCTTAATTTTTTCCCACTTTTCTCTCTGCCTTTCTGTCTTTCACTCACCGGCACACAAGAATTCCTTCTCCTTTAAAACCAGCTGGCAAAATCGCTGCCCCCAGACAAGCGTTGGGCACCCAGCAGGGAGGTGGGCCCGCTCCTGTGGTCACAGCTGGGTGGTTGTAGACATCTGGGTCAGTACCAGAGCTAAAACAAACAGCAGTGCTAAGGGCCGACCCATAGCAATATAAAAGGAAAAGCAAGTTACTTAAACAGCTTTTATATTACGAATGAAGACACAGCCACGAGAACTGATGTGATCGCTCTGTCAAAGCTGCGGTACGCAACTGTGACCACAGAACCAGGATTATTAGATGCTGGGCTGTGCCAGGAGAGATGTGACCTCTTGTTTGTGTTCTGGAAAAACACGTCCATGGGAGCAACAGATCCTGCAGAATGACTCAACACTCTTTGCACATGACACAAGCCTGAACTCTGACCATCCCTTCGTATTCAGGACCACACTCCCACCTGTGTAAGTTAACTCTCCTGGTTTAGCTCAAATTCTGCAGAGGAGTTGAAGGTCTGTCCCACATTTCACCACAAAATTAAAATCTCCACCAGAAAAACCTTCTTCTCATGTCTCGGTTTTAAATTCATGGATTCCTCTGTGGTCACCCAGTGTGCTCTAAGCTTTCCCAGCGAGACAGGGCAGGAGATCAGCACAGGACCATTGAAATCCTGATGCCATAAGATGGGCTCTTGATGTCATGTCAGCATTTACTTGATCTGTGTGCGTTTTCTTCACTGTTATGGGCTCAGCAACAGATTCTTGGATGTTTGAAACAAATGAGATAAAACATCATTACAGAGAAGCCAAAGGGACAAGACCAAGATGCAGCTGTAGAAAATATTATGCTTGCAACCCTGCCAAGATCCACAGCCATGTCTGCACCAGAGGGAAGGGGACCGTCCTTATTTTGGAGGCTTTCTGAGTGTTGGTATCCACTTATGCCACACGTCAACCTTCTTTCATGCTATACCACGCCCATTATAAGGGCTCTGGGGAGACCTTATAGACAGCTCCGGGAAGACCTTATTGCAGCCTTCTAGTACCTGAAGGGGCTACAGGGAAGCTGGGGGGGACTTTTTACAAGGGCCTGTAGTGACAGGACAAGGGGTAACGGGTTTAAATTGCAAGTGGGGAGGTTTAGATTAGATATCAGGAAGAAGTTCTTCACAGAGAGGGTGGGGAGGCACTGGAACAGGTTGCCCAGAGAAGCTGCAGATGCCCCCTCCCTGGAAGTGTTCAAGGCCAGGCTGGATGAGGCTTTGAGCAACCTGGGCTAGTGGAAGGTGTCCCTGCCCATGGCAGAGGGGTTGGAACTAGATGATCGTTAAGGTCCCTTCCAACCCAAACCATTCCATGATTCTATGATTCCTCAGCCCCTCTGCTCTTCAGCACTGTCCCTCAGCAGAACCAGGGCTCCAACGGACATCACGAGGCTGTGGCCAGCTCTTCTTTCGCAGTCAAGAGGAGTTTAGCATGCGTGAGACCTGTTGAAGCACATCATGTGCAGGTACCCAACTTCAAACTCCATCCTGAGTAGGCATAGACCCCTCTATGGTTCAGGGCCCCCACAGCCAGGTGTTGCCAAGGAGGAGACATTCTGCATGGGCTTTCAGCCACAGCACGTGTTTCCTTGCAGCAGAGACAGTCCCACCCATTCTTTGGTTATGCCTACACTGAATTTCATCCTTAAGGCTGAACACAGCTTTTCCGTGCAACCACAAAACCATATTTTCAGGTCTGGGCTTCTGAGGATCCCTCTGGGGACTCCTTGAAGAGAGAACACAGACCTGTTCCACCCTGGAGCAATCTACCATAAGCTGCCGTAGAGACAAGCAGACACACTGCCCATCCCATTACTCTTCCTCCCAGCCCTGGACATCCCTTAGGGAGAATGTCCGCCTTCATTGCTACGAGTATGTGCCCTGCCCAGTGCATCTGAGTCCCCGTTTCAGTGAGGCCTCTCAGCAGTGCTGAATTACTGTGATGGTAACCATCTTCTTAACTGCGGGGAGTGGGGAAGAAGGACCATCTGGATCAGCACTGCAAGTATTCAATTGAGTATTTCCAGATTGTTTGGCGTTCGGGCTTTCTGGATTACATTGGGATAAATTCCTGACTTCGAAACTCTGTTTACTTACCCGGAATTCAAAAGTTTCTTTTCTTTTTTCATCATTTGCTTTTTTACTTTTTATAATTGCAATGTTCTGATAAAGTTACAGTCAATTAATGGTTCATTTACCTTCTTCATAAAAGTGTTTTGGTTAGGGAAATTAATAATAATAATAGTAGAGCTGAGCAGCAATTTGTTGTTTCCACTGAACTCACAAGCTTTGTGCTTTCTCTGGGGTCATGTAGGCTCTTGTTTGTTTCTTCATTTCCTTTCTTTAGGGCCGAAGCAAGAGTGGTGTTGCCTCAATTTGCAGTATAGCAGTGACCAGAAATGCATAATAAATCTCAAATAGATACCTCTTTTTGTTGGAGACCAGCTGGGCTGGTACCCTCCGTACCGAGGAGTCACATACCACGGGTATGGCAGAGCTACTTCAAGTTTGCATTTGCTCAGAGTAGCATCTGGAACGTAACTTTCCCTCCCAGGCTCTGATCCACTGCAGCTCAGCGTAGCGCCTAAGTGGCTCCGATCCCGCATCCACCGTGGGGGAAACACTTTGCCACCAACGTTATGATTGTGGTGAACCCATACTGACCTTCAGTGGGAGTTGATGGATAAACTCCTGTTCTCAGCTGGACACAGGGACATGATGGACACACACTGGAGTTGTAATATACGTCATACAATGCAATGCAATTTATTATTATATTACATTACATTATACTATATTATATTAATATAACATCTCTGCCAGACCAATGCAGAGGGACACCGTGGCATAAACTGAAGGTTTGGCACTAAGCAACTATGCCTTTTCAGTACTCAAATGGGAGGGTTTCGAGTGTGGAAAGAAGAAAGAGGACAAACTTTTTGGTCACAACATCTAAAGAAGGAATTCAGCTATGATCAGGCTCGGGCAGAATTCTTAGGACAATGTTTAACTTCTCTGCCACCAAACATGTCAACATCAAAGTTGACGGCTGAGGTTGGTAGGGACCTCTTGGAGGTCATTTGGCCCAAATTCCCTGCTCAACAAGCTGGGTTACCTAGAGCAGGTTTTCCCAGGACCATGTTCAGGTGGCTTTTGAATATCTCCAAGGATGGAGATGCCACCACCTCTTTGGTCATGGACCAACCCAGGGCAACAGACTGCAGCACTGATGGAGCCTTCACTGACAGGTCCAGATAATGTACAAGTTAGGTAAAGATCCCAAGGGAAAAAGAGGAATTCAGAATTTGCTTTCAACTGTCACCCTCTTTTATGCTTCTTTTTTATCACGGAGAAGATGAGCATCTGTGCTCATGTATTGATAAGGCTCATTGAATGCTTTCCTGTAGGACAACTTGCCATAATGCTGGCTAGAGGATCATTTGGGGTAGAAAAGTCACATTTTGCAGCAGGTGCCATGTGTTTGAGTTTGCCAGTGGGTCACATTAAATCTATGGAGAGAACCAACTGCTCCGCAATTCCACTGGAAGAAAAACAAAGACTTTCAAGAGAGAGCCAACAGCTGTGGTTAAGAAGGATTTGTTGGCAGGACACCTGGGGGCTTTACTCAGCTGTGCAGAGGAGGCGGTGACAGACGGAGGAGATGATTGAGCTCCAAATGTGGCTGAACAGATGGACAGGGTCCTGACACCTGTGCCTGGAAGCCACCATGCCCAAGACTACATATGGCTACCGCGTGGCCCAGGAGGGCTGTGCTGCTGTGCAGCCAGGCAACGCTCCCCAGCAGGCTGCCGGACCTGTACCAGGCTGTGCCCATCACCACGAAGTGGGTTGTCCTAAGATGAGCTGGTGCATTGGGTTTACATGGCAAGGTTTTGGGAGCGGGGAGGCTGCAAGGGTGGCTTCTGTGAGAAGCTGCTAGAAACTTCCCCTGTGTCCAACAGAGTTGATGCCAGCTGGCTCCAAGACGGACCCACCGCTGGCCAAGGCTGAGTCCAGCAGCAGCAGTGGTAGTGCTGTTCTTTGGGATCGATGCTTTCTGGGAGAACATGTGTAGGAAGGAGGAAAAAAAAATGAGGAGAAATCGAAACCAGAAGGAGCAAGATGTGAGAGTAACATCTCTGCAGACACCAACATCAGTGGAGAAGGAAGGGCAGGAGGTGCTCCAGGCATTGTAGCAGATTCCTCAGCAGCCCGTGGGGCAGACCATAGTGAGAGGCCGGCTGTGCCCTGCAGCCATGGAGGGTCACGGTGGGGCACAGACCCACCTGCAGCCCGGGGAGGACCCCACACCAGAGCCCGAAGGAGGCTGGGACCGCATGGGCAGCCCATGCTGGAGCGCTGGAGGAGGCTCGTGTCAGGATCTGTGGCCCCGTGGAGAGAGGAGCCCAGGCTGGAGCAGGTTTGCTGGCAGGACTTGTGACCCTGGGGGTGCCCACGCTGGAGCAGGGACAGAGTTTGAGGATCTTCCCTGAGGAGGAAGGAGCGGCAGAGACAACGTGATGGACTGACCACAACCCCTATTCCCCATCCCCTTGTGCCGCTGGTGGGGAGGAGGGGGAGAAAGTGGGAGTGAAGCTGAGCCCAGGAAGAAGGGAAGGGTGGGGGAAAAGTGATTTAAGATTTGGGGTTTTTTCTAATTATCTTACTCTCATTTGACTGGCAATAAATTAAACTAATTTCCCTAAGTCAAGTCTGTTTTGCCTGTGACAGTAATTGCTGAGTGATCCCTCCCTGTCCTTATCTCGAACCACGAGCCATTCCTTATATTTTCTCTCCCCTGCCCAGCTGAGGAGGGGAGTGACAGAGCAGCTCCGGTGGGCATCTGATGTCCAGCCAGGGTCAGCCCACCGCAGCTGGGGACCTCAACTGGAAAGTATTTCCTTCTTTAACTTCTCCTGTGGCAATGTTAATGCTGTAATTCTGTTTAGCATCAGCTTCATAACTTGTTTTGATTATCTATGGCCTTGTGGTGATTTAAACCTACTGATTTATTGACTCAATCTTAATTGGGTCCTGAACTGGGTCATTGCATCATTCTATCTTTAATTGCTTTAATGAAAGTCTAGCAAATGAGGCTGGTAATATGATTGCTTAGAGGGATTTTTTGCCTGTTCGTGCTTCTCAATGAAAATACACAAAAATTGAAAGAACAAAAAGAATGAGCTTATCCTACTGAATTGCCACTTGTATCACAGAGCCTGAGTGAACCTCAGAAAATCAATCTGCAGTGGCTCCTTCTCCAAATACATGTCCTCAGAAAGAGAAAACTTAGCACATCAGCAAACATCCCCATAGAAGAGGAATGGATGGAAGCTAATAGTAAAATGTGAAGCTAAAACCTGGGATCCCGTTCCCGCTTTTCAGGCTTCCTTTGACTTTGCATGCAAATCGTTTAGAAGACCTAAAAAACCTACTTAGACCCCAAAAGTGAACCTCAGCCTGGTTGCTAGAGCACACCCTGAGAATCCCTCCTGTTCTGGGAACACAAATCTCTGTAGTTTTTTAGGTCTTTCATCATGTCCCAAAAACTTTGTCTCAGCCCCCTTCTCTTTCCTGGCAACTCAGTGCCCAGACAAACATTTTTGACAGAAGACTCAGCAGTACCTGTGAAAAGGAACATTTTCTCCCTACTTTCTGTCACAATAGACATGAGAAGCAGCCTTGGCCATCGTGGCTGCCCTCCATCACCGTTGGGTACTGCCTCTTCCCTCCTGGATTTCCCACAAGGCTGCTGCATCTGCAATGCATTTTCTACCCACTGGGCTAATGAGCTCCGTGTTGCCAAAGCTGCCTGTAACTTCTTAACGTCCCTCTGGTTCACGGCTGGAAATGTGCTGCTTCCTCCCACTCCTCGCTCATCAGTAAAGACTGTACAACGTGTCTCACTCAACCCTGGCTCCCGCTGCAGAGAAAATATCATTACGGATCAGCAGCGCGAAGCCCCCCGCCAGCCCTGCTCATACACCCCGAAGCCTATTTCTGTACAGAATACCAAGAATCTGCTTCGAAGATAAAGTTGCGAAACCAAAGAAAATCTGCGGTCAATTACAAACGCCGAGTATTAAGCATGAAGCAGGCGAGGAATACAAAGTTTGGATCGGCTTGATCCCCAGCGTGACAATGCACTTTTATTTCATCCCTTTAGCAAAACAGGGATTTCTGTCTCTGCATGGGCTGGAACGATGCGGCTGGAAAGCTTCCACTGTCTTTAATTAAAGCAGTGTGATTCCATTTTCCTTTCTCCAGCCCGTTTAACCCCCCGAGTCACTGCACAGACCTAGGTACCTGCCGGAGGTGCTCCGTGTGCAGCGCTAACCTCGCTCCGTTGAGCAGGGCTGGATCTGGAACCCCGATGGGCTGCCCACAGCTCTAATGGCAGTGCCCTGCAGCCTTAGCCACCGCCGTCCAAGTCAGCTGTCCCAACCTGGCTGCGTCAGAATTCACAATATGCATTTTTAAGACACTTGCAGCTGGTAGACGAAGCCTCGTACCAGGTCAGACCCACCAGATCGGAAGGAGATGTTGCGTTTTCAACGCCAACACAACGCATGGTGGTTATGTTTTGCCTGGAAAACAAAGTGGGCAAGTTTTGTGTCCACTGCAGGGTGGCTTCATATTGGCTGCCTTTGTCTGATGGATTTTGTGCCTTACTGAGTGTGGTTTGGGAGCTGTGTAAACAAATGAGGAGAGGATACACTTGCTTTTGCTCCACGACTGCAATAGCTGGTAGCTGAGCAAACGTGCTGGCCTCTCATAGCAATCGGCATCTGAGCCGGCTGCGATCGGGGAGGGACCTGGATGCGGTGTGAGTCGTATGTAGTTGGAAGGCTGGACTTGCTGTGCTGGATTCAGCCAG